>NC_083619.1:12792384-12984884 GCF_963584025.1 Labrus mixtus
AAACTACATAAATTTGATAACTTGCTTTCAGTTTTTTTAATGGAGAATGTTACTTTTATATAATTTCCAACTTGACCCAATGAAGTAAATTGTTGAATGGACATATTTAAAGACCACCTTGTCTGTTAGCCCCTTGTCTGTTTCAATGAGTGTTGTCTTGCTGTTTACAACAAGACAGGCTTTACTATTTATTTATTTTTCTTTCCTTTTGGATGCATCTCTCCTTTCTTTCCCTCTCTTTCTTTTCTATGTGCCGTACCTCAGTGATTTAGGGGGAGGAAGGTACAGTACTGACAGAGTCCTCACCCTCTGCCATATCAACACACACATATACAGACACACTCAAATAACACACCTGTCATGTCAAAGCCTTTAAGTACATCCCACCACACTCAACACAAATCTTTAATGTTCTACCCAGTGGTTGTTTTCCTACTTTGTGTTATGGTTGGTTTGTGTTATTTCCCTGCACCTTCCTGCTTGACTTTTAGCTCTTTGCTCTAAACACTTAACAGGGTTGTGTGTTTTTTATTATTATTATAAAGTAGTCATTTTCATGTTTTAATTAGAAACACAACTGCTTATATAAAGACATACAATGTGTACTTATATGTTTGTTTGTATTATTCTTTTTAAATATGGGCATTAGTTGAGGGAGAGTAGTAGTTAATCTTTTTTAATTATGTTAGAAAATATGTGTAATCATGAAAAGTGTCTCTGTGTCCGTGTCTCTGGTATGTTTTTTTCTACCCCCAGTGGGAAGCAGTCTATAGCCATCGATGACTGCACCTTCCACCAGTGTGTGCGCCTCAGTAAGTTCGACTCGGAGCGTAGCATCAGCTTCATCCCCCCTGATGGAGAGTATGAGCTCATGAGGTCAGTGGAAGGAGTTTTTAAATCAGAATTTTAAAATGTAAACTTCACTTTTATGAAGCTGTGCCGGCAAGACAAGAGCAAAGAGACTCGAGCAAACCTTTATAACATGCTTGATTGTCTACTGATGACCTGAGTGTTTCTGTGTAAACTGCTTGATAAACTTTGAACAAACTGTTTTTCCCTCTCCCCACCTCCTGCAGGTATCGCACCACTAAAGACATCATCCTGCCGTTCCGGGTCATCCCTCTGGTCAGGGAAGTTGGTCGCACTAAACTGGAGGTTAAGGTGGTTATCAAGTCCAACTTCAAACCCTCACTGCTGGCCCAGAAGATCGAGGTAGGCCCCTATAGACTTACCATGATAAAGAGTTTACATGGTGACACATGCAGCAAGCAGATTATCCTCATGTTCCAGCTAATATATGATCAAATGTAATCCCATTGCCCTCATTAACATTATACCCTCCTCAGGTGCGTATCCCAACACCTCTTAACACCAGTGGTGTGCAGGTGATCTGTATGAAGGGAAAAGCAAAGTACAAGGCCAGTGAGAACGCCATTGTGTGGAAGTGAGTAGTAGCTCTGTCTGTATATTCATAACACACAACCAAACTCATTTGAATGTTCCCTATGACAAGTTAATGATTAACTGCTTCTCTCGGGTGTCTTTGTTTGTTAAACTTTACGTATGTACTTACTCTCATAAGTATTCAAATAAGTTTGTTATAGCTGAAACCTTTCCTCGTTTGTGTTCAGGATCAAGCGCATGGCAGGAATGAAGGAGTCACAGATCAGCGCTGAGATTGAGCTGCTGCCGACCAACGATAAGAAGAAATGGGCCAGGCCTCCCATCTCTATGAACTTTGAGGTCAGAATGCATTTCTTAATTCAGTCTCTGCCTTTCTCTCTCTCTCTCTCTCTCTGTCTCTCTTGCTTCAGCAAATTACAAGACAGGACTATTGTGAGTGTGCCCTAAAATACATTTTTTCCATGAAGTTTCTGAAACTTTTTTGTTAGAAACATTTTTTCTAAGTTAGCTTTACTGCCTGATTAAATTGGAGATTTTCTGTTTGCTCAATGCACAGCTGAGCAGAACTTTGCAGCTCAGCAAATGGACTAGGGATTTAATGTGATCCCAGTATCAGTAGTGCAAATCCCAGCCTGCTTACCTCATACACTTCCTGTCTGCCTGTTTTTTCACAATCACAGTCAGAACCAGCAAACAGGTTTGGCCTACAGCTCCCAGCATGCCCTGACGTGTCTTAACCGTCCTTCTCTGCAGGTTCCTTTTGCTCCCTCTGGGCTGAAAGTGCGCTACTTGAAGGTGTTTGAGTCCAAGCTCAACTACAGTGACCATGATGTCATCAAATGGGTTCGCTACATTGGCCGATCCGGCATCTACGAGACCCGCTGCTAAAGTTCAACCCCAGCCAGGCAGCGAACTGACCACTTTTTCCTCCCATCTATCTTGTTAAGATTTTTTTCTTCTGCCCCCTTCCTACTTTGTCCGTCCCCTTCCCTCAATCCTATTAGCTTCTCTCATACACCCCCTTCTCCACCCCCACCTCCACCCTTACTCCTTCTAACTAGGTGTTGGAGATTGAATTTACATCCTTAAAAAAAAGAAAGAAAAAAAGTATGATATAATGCACAGATATATGCAAAATGTGAACCATTGTATCATATATATCTCGTAGTGATGAGTTAACCTGTAAACCAACTGGTGTCTGAGGAAAAAAAAAACAAAAAAAAAGACGAGCAACACAGGTGGGGACCAGGGGGAGAGGACTGGAGACGGTCTTTAAAGGACATTGTGTTGTGTTTATTCAGTGTTATTGTTCCACTATCTACCCTCCAGTAACGTTAGAAGCTCCACAAGTCCTGAGTTAATCTCTGGTAAAGATGATTTGTAGCTGTTGTGGTTAAAAATGAATCCTGATATAGTTCCTGTGTATGAACTTTTGTCTCTGTAGAGTTTACCCTTCAAATTAAGATGCATTGTCTGATTCTGTATTGTAGACCTGATTGATATTTGATCTGTGTTTGTGGGAGGCGGTCATGTGGATCAAAAGTGTCATTTCAAGATCTCTGTAAAGGAAGCAAGGAAAGAGGACAAACCAATAGTGAGCGAGCTGTTTTGTACTAAATGGAGAGCATTGTTCCCTTGCTATTTTTCCATTATTAGTAAAGTATAAACACAGGGGAATCATTCCAGACAGCTTTGAGGTTTGACCTTCATCTTGATAAGTATCCTGAAATTTCCTTCACTAAGATCAACTGTCACACTATTTTGATTTTGAGAAGCTCTGGGCAAATCTTGCAGTGGGAGTGTATGCAGCGAGGTGAGGTCTCCCCCTGGTGTTCGCCTCGTCACTGTCCGCTTCTTCATGTTTGTAGCCCTGGTGACCGTTCTGTCCAATAAAATCTGACTATGTAACCAACCTGGCATCCTGTGTGTATTTTCATTTGGCTCGAGGTATTGTAGGTTGTTGAAATGCTATTGGTACTATTTCCTTTTGCTTTATTTTAAGAAGGAGGAGGGGTTCAGGAACAATGGATTTGCTGAGACATTTGTTAAGTTTCATCCAGTTCATTCACTGGACAATTGTAACAAAATTTTTAAATGAAACAAAGCTAAGCTGCATGGCTCTGAAAGAATCAATGCACGTAGCAGAAAGCAACTGTAGGATAACTTAAAGTTAATCCCAAACTATTTTATTAGTTGCTTAGTATTTGGGTTGTTGAATAAAGATTCTGACTCTGATTCTCGCCCTCTGAAAGTAAACTAAGTTCTTGACAAAAGACACTTTCACAATTTTTGAGAATAAACTAAATAAATTAAGAAAACAATCCAGAAATAAGGAGGGGAAATAACAGTCAAGTCAAGAAGTGCTTTGGCCAACATGTTTTAATACATTTTTCCTGTCTTGCTCTTCCTCTACATCCAGGACATAAAACAAAGAAACCCCAAACAGTAAATAGAACATTGATTAAAACGCTTACTGTTAAAAACATTTATATTTGTATCTTGCGGTTGTGGCTGTCATTGGCTTGCCACTGAAGTTTTTCTCCCACCATGAACTTGTGCTGTGGACTTGCTGTAAATGAGAAGTTCACGCTGATTTAAAGGAAAAGATTCCACAAGAATCGAGACGAGGCTTCCAGAAAGTAGCTTAGCACCAAGATCAAGGCTGGATTTCTCTGCAAATTATACTACTTTTTCACTTAATACCAAAAGTTGGATTTTATACCTGTGGGTAGTGATTTCCCACCTCAACATCTGATTTTTCACACGTGAATAGAGGGAGTCTTTGTCCCTGCAGCCAAGATCAACTTCTACAACAAATTCTTTAAAGAAGCAGAGCTGAGAACACATCAATCTGACATTACAACATTCATATTTGAGTTGACTGACAGTGATGCGTTACATCTTCTGATCACCTGTGAAGGTTCATTTTATGATTATACAGGAGACACAAGAACTGCTGTATCATTGAAGATGCACACACAAACAGCCGTAAAAGCTCAAATATGTGACCCAGTCACATTGCATCAGTGCTGCAACAATGGCTCTTTTCAGGAAGAGGAAAAATACATGAACTTTGTGCTCATCTTGGAGAGAAAAAAAAAGGGAAGGAGGTAGCTATAAACAGTAAATGTTGATCTGGATTTTCACTGATGCATCTACAGAAACTGAATCACTCAAACCACTCAGTGTTTTTACATCTGCCAATCAACACTTGACTGAAGATTTGGAAATGTTTTGGGGACATGCTTTTGTTTTGCCTTCTGTATGCTACAGGTCTTATTCATCCACTGATCAAAATGATTTAATTTCTCTTAAAAAGTAGGGTATTTAGACAGTTCTCAGGTCACCTTGACAAGGTCATTCTTTCTACTGTGATTGCATGTAACAGGTAGTTGTTTCCCTACAGGCCGAGATGACGCAGCATCTCCCTTACAAAAAATATATAAAAACTCCTTCATCCTTACTCATGCTGATTCACTGCTCAGCCTGTAAAGCACTTCTAAACAGGGATCATAACGAATACTATCTGTACAGAACTAAAGAAAGGAAAGAAGAAATCTACAAAAATAAGTTTTTCTACATTGAAATGGGTTATTCTTGCATGACTTTCTTAAATGCCACAAGAAAGGCGTCCAGTTTCAAATGAGTCCTCCAACGAGTCTTCCAAGGACAAGGATTTTGTCAGCAGACATGATCCTTTAAAAGCAAACTCATTAAGTCAAGACAAAGCTGAACCCAGGTCTGTCAATAGGTGGAGCATGTTGACAGAAGACATTTCAAACATGCCAACACAGGAGCTTGCACGCACAAACATGACATGCACACACAGACACAAACAGCCCCAAAGCAGGCGGACAAACATGAGAAAATGCAGCTGTTTAGAAGACGCTTATCACTTGACTCCCAGATTCAGCTCAGATTGTGATCTGAAGTTTCCCGTTATTTAAAAAAAAGAAAAGTTGGTTTGTTGTTAGTATGAGTAGAATGAAAGTCTATCATTTAGATGTCCAGTTTCTGACCTGCTCTGAAAATCTTCCCTACAGAGATATTCACCAGTGCCTCTACGAGGTAACCTATCCAACACCAAACTTCATGTGTGGTTACTGTGGGTTAGGGTTAGAGCCCTCCCACTGAAGAAAGCCGTGCCAAAACAATGAAAACAAACTTCTGCCTCACTACAACGTCACCCTAACGCCGCATATAATCCCTAGTGACGATAAAGAACAAAAAAAAACCTCAACATTAAAAGTGACTGAGATAAATGAGACGTATCTTTCAAAGAACTTAGGTGACTAGTGGAAACTTTTACTGTTACACGAAAACAAAAACTCCCAACAAAATCATTGGGAAACTGGCTGCTACAGTTAGAATGAAACTGAAGTGTTAACTAACAAAGTAAAATCATAAACCGAGAAAGAAAAAGGAAGCAGGAGCTTGGTGAAAATTGCTTTCCTCGATAGCTCAGTTTACTGGTACAACTGACTGCGGCCCAGAGAAGAGTGAAGAAGTCAAACGCTTTTAGTTTTCGTCCTCTTCGTCATCATCGTCATCGCTGATGAGGTATCCACGGGCTCCGCTGTGGTGGGACGGAGGCGAGGGAGGTGGAGAGGTCTTGGTGAAGAAGGGGAGACGGAAGGTGGGAGAAGGGGAGCGCTCCTCTCGGGTGGGGCTGCTGTTGGGGCTCTGCCTGGGACTGATGGCCTGCAGCATGCGGCCTTTTCCTTCTTTCAGCATGTGCTTCTGTGGAGGCGGACAACATGAAACGTTTATCTCTAATATCAACTAGTCCACAGGATAAGGTCAAAACAGTCCTTCAAACAGTCTGACATCAAAGCTCTGCCACATGTTTGTAATGACCTTTATATCATTTCAGCTTTGTCTGAACGCAGACCTTGAAGAGGGTTAAGCAATAAAACCCAACAAGTGTTTCAATCCATAACATCTGCAATATCTGAAAAGCTGTTAAAAGCCTAGCTTAGCGTAAGACTGGAAACAGGATTGCGTCTTTCTAAAACCACTTAACACGCCGACACATGGGTACACATTTCATGACGACAAAATCATTAAATAGATCCTGAAGATACAGTAAGCCTTTATATTTTACAGCAGTATTAACCTTTATCTTGTTCAGTGTAGTTTTCGTTTGTACGGCTAATAACAAGGGACTATCATTTACAGAGCGTCTCCCATGACGAACTATGAAAAGAATTAGACATGGTTATGTATCAAACTTACTTGAATCTCAGCAAGAAAGTGAATTAACTTATTTTCCAGAAGTCCAATTCCAACTTTCATAATTAAAGTTTGATTACAATCAAATTGTACTGAAACATTATCAGCTGGTCTTTGTTCATAACTTAAAAGAAGTAAAAATGGAATTCACAGAATTTGTGTCAGCATACCAAAGGTGTTGAGGATGATTAACACCTTTTGGGACCGTTATATGACTGTACAGGTATGAGCCACTGACTACTTGAAGGTAAAATAAACAGAGGTGGAAAAAGTGAATGCACTGAAAGGCTTACAGGTATATCTGAAGTCTTTGTTGTGAAGGTCAGGGTTTTGTCAAAGTCCTTAACGAGCTTGTCAAGCCCTGAACAAGTCACCATGTGCCCCTCAGTAACTTATATTTCATTTTATAATTTCAAATAGAGTAACAACACTATATTAAGAGCTCTACTAAAGTTCACTCGAAGGGATCATTTTTAGTGGCTCTTTCAAAATAAAAACAGTGATTAAAGACCAAACAAAACCAACATCCTCACCAGAGCTCCCTCAGGGCCAAACATCTGCAGGAAGTTGCCGATAAACTCCCTGGATTTCTCCTCCCATTTCTGGATGAGGTCGATGCTCTTCTCCTCCACCTTCTGGACGAACTCTTTGCTCTTCTCCTCCACATCACGGACCTTCCTCTTCACCTTGTCTACACGCTCCTGCAGGTGGTATTTCTTCTCCTGAAAATATCAAGAGCAGCAGGGGTTACAAATTAGAAAAGAAGAAATGAACTGTCAAATGTCAACATGAACGACCAGACAAACTAACAACGCATTTTCACTGCTAACAGCTTGGGGCTCTCACTGCTCCACTTTCTTGTTTTTTGTTTTTTTCTCTAACCCTGACACAGATCATCCAGATTTAAGTCTCATACATTTATGAAGCTGACGTTGAGCTCCTTGGCTGTGTATCCTCTCTGCAGGTTACGTCTGACGTACACATCGTAGTCACGGACTATGCGCGTGATGATGTCAGAGGTGGAGATGCCCTCTGTCCGCTGGGTGGGAGCGAACATACCTGACAAGAACAGAGAGGGGTTCATTGAGAAGAAAAGGTTACCAGATACAGGTGAATGAATAAGAGGAAAAAAAACGAGAAAAGGAACAAAAATGCAGTTTGAATGTATTCATGTAATCAAAGAAACTTTTTCAAACAAGGCAGATTCTTTTTAGTGTGTTTGACAAATCATTCTTTCCTTGATGTCCTTTATTTGACCCACAACAGCCATGAGTATGTTATTTGACCCACAACAGCCATGAGTGTGTGTGTAAACATTGTGTGGCTGCCTGCAGTGATTTAAGTTCCCAATAATCCTCTGCACTAACCCATATTCCATTCAAAGTTCAGCCGTCTAAAAAAATGAATCAAAATTCTTCCAAAAGATAGCATTATTCTGTTTCCTATGTGAGCTGAAGCAGCAGTAAATACTGAACCATATCTTGTAATCATGTGTGCACCACTCTACTTCTCTTGGTTACTTTTACACTCACCAGCTTCCTTGATGTGTTTGTACACGTCGTCACTGCCCGCTGAGATGTATGGGATGTCATCATGGGCCACAAAGTCAATCTGGAGAGGTCATTTCAACAAACATCAACACACTAGAATCGAAATTCCAGATTTAAAATACATATAAATTAGGGGGACATTTTTAGAAAAACAGGAAAAAAAAGACTACAAGGAATCTCAACTAAAGAGTTCCGTAAATGCAAAAGAGTCTCTAAATGATCATTATTATTTTTATAGAATTCTGTGTAATCCACTCACGCGATGTCTTGCGAGGAACTCTGGCGATAACGTCCAGGGAGCGTTTCGCACTACTTCATCTACATAGCGGCAGTGTCTGATAGCATCGTAGCGCTCGTCCTCGTTCATCACTGTGAAGCCCTTGTATTTGTGGGTCAGGTCATCACTGCACACTGGAAATGATTGTTTAAAAAGGATATTAACAGAAACACTCACCCTAAGGCAATGGTGCTGAATCCTCAACCAAAAAGTATCAAAAAATATTCCAGGAAAGCACAGAAGTATCTTCAAAATCCTCTTTGATTTCCAAAATAAAAGTGGATATTTAAGATATGTATTTAAAATGCCTTTTCCACAAATTCATTCTAACCATTATTGTCATTGTTTTCACTAAACAGGGACGTGATTGACAAAAGGACAATAAAGCAGGATACGGTTCTTGTGTTTCTGCACTATTTTTAAGTCTGAAGAATTCTTATAGCTTTAGTTTTATACAAGTTTATTGACAGACAGAGCACCCCTCGTAACCATAGTCACTCAGTCCCACCTGTCTGCCTGCACACTAAAACATAGAAGTGCAAGAGAGAGAGAGAGAGCTGCTGACTGACATTTCAAGCAGCATGCATGGAAATAAATGACACCGTCCTCCTGATTATACTGTTAAATAACACACTTTTTTAAATTGCTGACATCCTTGCCGACATGATCCCCTCCCTCTGTTTTTTCTTTACCTGTATGCTTCTTCTCCTTTGACAATATTTATCATTAGCATGGTTCAGAAAGTTGCAAAATACAAATCCTTTTTTAAAAAGTTAAACTCATGATTCAGTCACCACAACAGGCGAGCCTCATGTAGGAAGGCCTGTTATCAATGTCAAAATATACTTGTAAACATCTCAGTAATCTTTTCTCATTGTGTGATAGTCACTGTAAGTCCTCTATCTTTGATCTACATGTCTGAATGCATCAGTCTTGTCAGGTACTTACCTCCAACAATTAGGTGTGTATTTGGGAACAAGCATTTGGCCTGCATGAGTGCTCTGGCATGACCTGAGTGGAAAACATCGAAAATTCCATCTGCATACACCCGCACTGGTCTGTTAGCTGAACAAAGAGAGACGTAGTGAGACAAGCAGGAATAACAGTTTTATTCTGTTTGGACAAGATCTAATATTACACTTATTTGTTTATATATATCTGAGTGAACTGGACAGTAACAGTGCTGTGAAAAAGAATTTCCCCATGGGGAAAATAAATTCTAAAGTCTAACTGAAAACTGAGAAGTTTTCCAATTGATGTTGGAAAAAAAATAATTTATAGGAGAAACACTAGAAGAAAGTTATTCTGAGATTTGTAAACCAGGCTGGACATTTTTTAGAGAAAGGCATACAGTATCAACTGAAAGAGTGAAGCAATAAGACTCACATGGTGTTCCCCTCTTGGCCTCCTCCATGCTGACTCTCTCATAGGGTTTACCATCAGCTGGCTCTAGCTCATCTGCAAAAGGTGCGGGGTGCTTCAATCCCTAAAAGACCAACACAAAAGGAAAGATTTTAGTCATCAACAAAGTTTACTATGCATGCAGGCACCTTCTTATGTGAACATAAAGTGTTTATCATAACATTTAGAAAAGTTTCAAACCAACAATAGCCAACAAATGTTTGACATTTAAATTGATGGTTTAACTGAGGGAACTTTCCCTCCTCCTTTCAGTATATCACAGGCATGTAAAATAATGGTGGGCTCAGGGGAGCATTGGGGTGATAGTCACAGTGTTGAATGCATCTATGATGATGCAGAATACATTCATGTAACACATTCCTCAAAAGACAGCTGACTCACCACAGTACATCTGGGGACTTTACCAAGCCTCTCTCCCTCCTCAGTCTCCCCGTTGGAGCCATCTCTTCTCCTCTTTCTGGACATCAGCAGTCCGCTAGAGCTTTGAGCCTCCATCTGTGTCAAACGACAAGCAAAGGCAAATAAAACACAGTTTAGTTCAAACACACCATACACTGCATTGACCTCTTCTAGTTTAATTTGAAAGAGAATCACTCTAATTAAGTCACCCAGATATACTTTAGTTTGTAACATATGCCCACATTCTGGACGTGAACTGTATGTTACATAGTTAGCATTATATAGTATACAGTGCTGACAGACTGTAAATCTAGACAGGAAGGTTATGTGCAGATGAGATGACATATACTGACTCAACTTTGACCTAGTAACGGTGACAGAGTGTCAGCTCAAGGAAAAACGACTGTCACTGGATCAAAAACTAGTGGATTTCAACAGCAAACATATAAAGGTCAGCTGGAAATTAAAAATACCACCTGTTGATACATGAAACCATTTTCTCTATCACAGAAAAATGTACCTGAACTTCATACTAATTCTGACCAATTGCAGTTCTGAGAAGATTTTTGAGAGGGGGAAAAAAGCTCATTTGTAGGTTTTTAAGAAGTTCATCATCAAGGATATCTGTACAAGTCATGATATAAAGAAAGACAGAAAAATAACATTTTTGTTCATTGGTTAAACTGCTGGTGAATAGAACATCAAAAACAAAACAATATAAATGAAACCCATTGTCTTCCGTCTAACACTCAGAAACCATAAGACAGTTTGTTCAAACATTAATAATGAGGAAAGCAGTGATTCTTCACCATTGCAGAAGTAAGAACAAACACATGTTAGTTCTTGATTAAAAATGACAGATTCATAAATTATCATACAGATTCATTATTGACACCTACAGAGAGTAACAAATATATATATTTTTTTAAACAGAAAGAAGTTCAATGACCGGTGTCTTGGTAGGGTCTATAAGTGTCCTCTGTGTATCCAGGAAGAACAAGACTGAAACTTTAAAAAGTTGTTGAACATTAAGATCACATTACATACACTCAATAGAGTTTCAAACACTTTCAACAGCGATGATGTACCACCTTATCTTAAAAATGATGGAACATAAAAAACTACGGCTTATGTCCTATTACAAGGGTTCCTGTGTTATGGGTTCAGGCTCCTCTGCCCCATTCCTCACATTCCATCACGCCATTTAAAATTGAGCAATCAGGTCACAAAAGGGAGGGGCCCTTCATTTTTTCATTTTATAACTTTGCCACTTCTTTAACTTGTGATTAACTTTCGCTAACTCTGCTGCATCACCAGTTATGAAAGTGTGACTCGCTACAAGGAATAACAGGCAGAGCAGTGCGCACAATCCAAATGGTGACAGATACCTGATCCAACACTGGGCACTGGTACAAGAAGCGCCCTGCCTCTTTCTCTCTCGGTTAACAGCTGAGCAGGGAGGGTGAAATCCCTGCAGGGCTCTCACACACTGACAGAGAAGATTTACATGAGCAGCACATGTCATCATAAGTGGAACAGGTTGCTATAATAAGCAAGCAACAAAAGGACAGGGCCGAGTCTTGCATAACCAGATGATTTGTTACAGTGGTTCATAGTATATTCGCTGCAATCTTCTTAGGTAAGACAATGTCTCAAAAATTGCAATGTGGGGAAATTGTTTAGTAAATTGCTTCTTCATTGTCACCAATAGTCATAACACATGTTCTCTTAACAATCATGTGGATATCAATCAATCAATCAATCAATCAATCAATCAATCAATCAATCCATCAATCAATCAATTTTTATTTGTATAGCGTCAACTCATAACAAGTGTTATCTCGAGACACTTTACAAAAAGCAGGTAAAAGACCTTACTTATTGCTATATTACAAAGATCCGGCCTATCCATCTATAGATATAAGAGCAGCAGATCCTCACATCTGAAAAGATGGCACCAGAAAATGTTCAAGATTGCTATATGAATGGTATGATCAAAATAGTTCAAAGATCCGCTAATTTATTCATCAACTAGGTGTGTCCACTGTCCACAGCTTTATTGACATTACGAAGTCAATGTGTGAACGAATTTGGCAATAACACGAGAAACTGGTTCCAACTTAAGAGGAAATAGAGATGCAATAACAGGACACTGGTGTGTTGTGTTATTTTGCTCAATGATAATCTACCTCGAAACACACACAAAAAAGAAAACAGCATTTTAGAAGTTGGGCCATTTGTGATCCTTTCCCCGGCACCCTGTTGGTTACAGCAACACTTTGATGACCTCTGGCTCCAGCTGCACATTTCACAAAATGTTCTCATGTCTGCGCTCCAGATAACTTCACAATGTCGTAGGCGAGGTCACATCACAAAAACAGTATGTCAAGAGTAATAACACAAGAAACCAGTGACTGAACAGCTGACAGAGGAGTTGATATGTTACTGGTGACACTGGTTGTGCAGCTATCTTTCTAAACTCCAGCACACTGGACGCTTTTGCACAGAGCTTTAAAAATCAATATGTAACCCGGCTAGTTACGTCAGCTAACAGTAGATTGCTAACGTCAGCCAAGTTTCTGCTTACTTACCGATTACTCTTTTTTCCTGTAAACTGCTTTGCAGGAGTGGGAGGATTCCTAGCCTCGCACGGCCAGTACCCAGCTAGCTATCAGCAAAAAGCCAGCTTACGCTAGTATCTACCGTCAGATGCTAAATAGCGCGCTAGCTGTCCAGCTTTTGGCTAACTGTAGCCTTTAGCTCGCTGGTTAGCAGCAGCGGTAAATATAAACGATCCTGTTTGTCAGAGTCGCTCAATCTGGTCGAAAACTGCCCCGACCCGACGGAGTAACACAAATTCAGCAGTGACAGCTTGTACTACAACGCTGACAGGTCAACTATACAAGAACTACAAAACTTCGAACTTCCTCAGAGGAACTGACAAAACAAGTTGGACTTTTTCCGGTTTTGTATCGTTCGCCACCTGGTGGACATAAGAAGAATGACCTTTCAACACAGACATCAATATTTCATTGTGAGCCCCACCGCCATAACTCAACTCTATGGAGGACTAAAAGTGCCAAAATGAAATATATAAATATATAGGAATGAAAATTTAAACATTTTTTTAATTATTTATGTATTTCATAAATTATTTATTTATTTATTTATATATTACCCATTTTAAATAATTATTTAATTATTTAATAACACATGCATTTAATTAATTAAATAATTATATATTTATTTATTTATTTATTTATTGATTTATTTCCAATATTAAATAATTGATGACACATTTAATGATTTAATTAATTATATATTTATATATTTCATTTTGGCACTTTTAGTCCTCCATACAAACGAACCACTATAACCAGTTACTATAACCACACCCCTATTCCACTAGAAACGCCGAAAACTGAGGATTAATAACAACAAAAGCACACACAATCATTACACGCATTATTATCTGTACGGAAAGGTATAGGTAAGTAGCCTACACTCAATTTCCCCCCAAAATAACAGACTTCTTTATTCTCTCAACTAAACTTGTCGCTAACTCATTCACTAAAGGAGTCGGCCTATCAGTAATATCAAAGTAGTAGCCTAAGTCTGTCAGTAGTTTTAGTAATAATCAAAATCATATCAATTACAAAGCCAATGGGCAATGATGGCATAATGCATGATATCATGAGGAGTTAAAATTTCTGTAGCTATGGAGCCAGACCCATACATGATTCAAAAGCGGGATCAGTAAAATCTTAAAATCAATTATATTGCCTAAGTAACCGGAAGCCAATGTAGTGAAGCTATTGGGATGGTGAACATTGTCTGTTAATATTTACAGTCTATGGTTAAAAGCAAGAAGCCTATAGCTGCTGCATGCTTGACCAATTGGAGTCAATTTAATTATGGAAAGGAGGAAATTACAGTACTCTTATCTGGAGAAGTGTGGCTTCTAACTTATAAAATTAACTCTATTTTAGGTGAATCTATAACTTAATTTTTTTCTGAGAAAAAAAATCAGATTACATCTAATCAGAGTACTTTTCTAAAGTAATGAGATTAAATTAATTAATTCAGATTTTCAGTACAGAATTTCGGAAAGCTGCCCACTTTGCCAGGGTGTGCAGAGGGTTACTTCTCCTGCAACCTTTCTTCACTCGACCTACACTCCCTGCTCTGTCTCTTCACTCTCCCTGCTCTCCCCTAACTCGCTCGCTTCACTTGCCCTCTTTTCTCTCTTCACTCTCCCTGCTCTCCCCCTGACATCTATCACAATGGATTCGAACCCAAAGCCATCTTGTTGGAAGGCATCTGTGCTAACCACCACACTGCTGTCCCTTACACTGTTCCAGTTATAAATCTCCAGTTCATGTTGATATTCAAAAGCAACGTTAAGACTCTTGGGAGGAAGCTCCACAAAGGAAGGTTGATTCTTTTTCAGTTAATTACAGTAGTTTAAAGGCACTGTCCCATTCTGGTGAGAGAAAGCCAGGGTATCAAGGCTACACAGGGAAAGGCCTGTAGGGAGCAAAACAATCCAGGCCAGTCTGGGAGGTGTGATTAAAAAAGGAAACCAGCTATTCTGGGTCTGAATCCTTTACAGGGACAGAACCATCTCACAGAGGTAAGGCCCTGATAGTCATTCCCTGTCCCATGCCATTCAGTAACATGTCCGTACATGATATCAAAGTAAGATGCTCTCCAGAGATACAAAGGTAGAAATAAAGTAAAACTTTAAACAATACCTAATTATTGATAACCTATCACATGTAGATATGCAATAATGACTCTAGATGACTTTATACAACAAATTCTGCCATAACTATGAAAAACTTTGACTTAGATGTCATTTTATTGATTTTCTGGACTGTCCGAGAGCTTGTCATTCTTTACCTTTGTTTAGTTAGTTTATTCCTTGGTTTTGTTGCTTAAATTTGTTTTCCTGTTTTATTTTGTCATTTGTATCATTATGTGTGTATTTTTATATTCATATTCCTGGGTTAAGTTTTTAGTGTTTTCTGGTTTATTTTGTATTTTCCTTCCTCATGTAATTCAATTTCCCGGGCTAATTTTTCTGGTCTTGTCTTCAGTGTTTCCTGTTTTACTTTGTAGTTCTTGTCACCAGTGTTTCTTGTCTTGTCTTACTTCCTCCCTTTTTCTGGTTTCCCTCCATTATGATTGCCCTCCCCAGTTCCACCTGTGTCTTGTTTGTCACACCTGTGTCCAATCACTCCTGGTTTGTGTGTTTTACCATCTGTGTCAGTTTGTTGGCAGACTTCCCTGTGGATCTGTTTTTTTTTTTTTTTTGGTTGGATTTGATCTCTGACTTTTGATGGACTGGAAATAGTAGGCTCTACTTTTGTTTTTGCCTTTTTGATCTTTTATTAAATAAGTAATTTTGTTACACTGCTTTGGGTCCTCCACCTCTGTCTTTGAAACTCAGACTTGTGACAGAGAAGTCTTGCATCAGAAGTATTTTCATTTTTGTATTTATTCAAACTATTGCACATTAATTTTTGCTTATTGCACAGCAGGCCCCCTTTCCAGTAGGGGTAGAAGTCATGAGAACTTTCTTTAAAACAAGTACAGCCCTATCAAAACATAAAATAGTCTGTTTCAAATAAAAATCGAACTTTCACTATCCTGGATAGAAAAACAATCATGAGTATTAAAATGAACTGTTCTAAGGACTCAATTTACTAGTACTTGATGGAAACTTATCCTAATTAGCAGACTGCCCATGGAGCCACAATATTTCACATCTGCATCTGGCTCACAAGACAACTCAATGATACCGTATGAAATCCTTACAGACGGGTATTGGCGTCCTATAATGCTCACAACTGACACACTGTGTCATATCCCAATGTTCAGACTAAGTTATATTGTTCTTTTTTCAATACTTTCACTTTTTCTTAGAGCTACTGACTTCCCTCTCATTTCAGGTTCTCTCTGCTGCCCTCGTGTGTCTTCCACCTGTTTCACAGTCCTCCTCAACCCTACTGTGTCAGTGTCTTGGTCCCAGCTGAAGCTCATCACTAATCAGCCCAGCTGTCTTCCCTTGTCTTAATTACCTCATGTATATTTAGTCTTTGTGCTCCCTACTTTCTGTGCAAGTTTGTCTCAGTTCCTTGTGTGAGTAGCGTTCCAGTCTTTATTCTACGTCATAGATCTTGTGAATGACCTTTGACTCAATTTTGGACCTGTTTTTGTCGAGTCTGACACACTGACTCAAAGATCAAATCAGCCTGTTAAGTAACACTTTGAAACTATTTAATGAATAAAAGACCTCCTTAAAATGTTTTAAATGAAGGAACAATTACTTATAGGGGTAATCTTTGTTGGCCATGCACCTCCTCTCACCAACTGGAGCTCTTGTTTTGCTGCTGGGTGATGGGTGTTGCGTGGGGGGGCTGGTCACTTGCTTCTCTGGTGGCCCAGTCCAGCCTCACCCCTCAGTGCCTTGTCGGAGTTATGGTGGTAATTGTTACAATGTATGTAACATTGTGGTTAAGATAATCGCTCATACACTTATAGTATATATTATACTGCCTTCATAGTTTTATACACCATTGTCCTTGATATTTATCTAACTTGAAAATGTTGTAACTATTTTAGGCTATCACCATTATTCCTATTTCCTTGTATATAAAGTAAACTGTAAAATATTACAATATATTTATTAAAGTGCTCTTACGTACATCAACAGCACATAGTAAAATAAAATATAGAAGTTATTATATGATGACTGTTGAGCACTGCCTCCTGCTCTGGCCTTGTATTAAGTATGACTTAAGTATGTATTTCAGCCTATGTTTGTGTAGCATGTTAACTAGACAGAGTGTAAAAACGAATTTCCCCTCGCGGGATCAATAAAGTATAAATTATTATTAAGTAACATCGATTATATAACATCTACTTCTATTCAAACAAACATTTATTTATACATTTATTCTACAACATTTTCTACACATTTAAATCTGTTGAAGTAGTATAGATAAACAATACTTTTTACATGATGTTCATATCTGTTTTTACCAAAATTATATAAGGAACTTTTTGCTATTTTATGACTTAATGTGAGTCTTTTAGTGTGAATGTTTGTATGTTTTTATGTTACTGAGACTCAACAAAAGTTAATTTTCTGTCACTGTGATTAATATTTTGAGTCTTTGAATCTTAAACATTGAGACGTATAGATCATTTCTTATGTATCTATTTCAAGTGTATGGAGAATATGTCTACACAGAGATGATTTAACAGATATGAAGAGAAAACGTAACAGAAACATGTATAGATGGGTGAATGTTTCAGCTATTTCTAAGCTGAAGTTTAGCTGAGCTCTAACCTGTGTTAAACTTTTCTGGTTTCTACAGGACTCATTTGGGGCTAGCTGTGTTCATCCATGCTTGCTATGATTTTTACACCACCCATCTTGTCTCCAGAACTGTAGGTTTCGTTCTTCAGGAAAAATGCGACAAATAATTCTGAATAGATTTCCAACAGAGTGAGTCAAAGCTCAGGTTTTTTAATATTTGTTTGCTCAGTAAAGACAGAGGTGCCCAAGATGTGGAATGAAGGATAAAGAGCTGAAAACATCCGCTCTGGAGCTGATTCCCCTGTTGTCCTGCAGAGAGCTCAAGGACAGGGTATAATTTCACTCAAAGATCAGAGGGGCACTGGTTACAATAATTGATACCTTGGAGGTAGTGGTTGAGTTGTGCAAGAAAAGCTGCTGTACATTGATGTAATGTAGCTATTCCATGATCTCCTTCATTAGTGGTCTGACTTGAGATAAAGAACCGAGAACAGTGAGGCTATTTGCTGCAAATCATATTTTTCTATGCCACCATGGAGACCGGTTGCAAGTCAAAGGTAATCATTTCATTTAAAAAGTATCTAAATATGATGTGACTAACAGTGTAGGATCATTGCAATATTTATTAATTTTCTTTCTAAAAGTTACAGAGATGATTAAAGCTCTCATTTAACACTGTGAAGCCTTTGTACCATGTAATGTTTTATGAATTGGAAAGACTGTGCAGTGTGTGTTTTAGTCTTTAAGCCTATCGCTCTAATTTACTATCAATGTTTGTAATGTTATTCTAGAAGTGATCTTCCATTAGACAATACACATAGGTAGTAAGTAAGTAACTTCACACTGATGGCTTGTGATTTTTCCTTTTTAATAATAATGCCATTTTATAGATATGCAAGTGTAATACTGACAAGAAAGAATGTTAGATTTCTTTTAGCACTGTTTCTTGTTGTACTTACACCTTCTTTAAAGCAACTTGATTTATTTCTCAAGCCAGCTGGTTATCTCAGTGCACCGGTTCAATAAATGTATAGCATTTAACAGGTACCCCTACCCTTCCATTTTTGTGCTGTCACAGAGCAATTATAGTATGATGATAACCATTAGCCACCTGGTAGCGCCCCTATAGACTCCCTGTCTCCTTCTGGCACTCTTTAATCGCAGCTTTACCTGCTGGTTTAAAGGATAGAGTTTGCTTAAGTGTTGAAATGACAAACACTAAGCATGCAGGGAGACACACATGAAAATGAAAACAAAGACAGTCAAAACGTGTTTTAAAGCTGACCAGGGTATGTAGAGAAATGCATATTAGTCAGAAGTTTATTTTAACTGTTAAACTGTTGAGATCCACCATTACCATTTTTTTATCATTTACTTCCTTTAATAATCATTGATGTCGCTTGTAGATAATCTGAAGACTTTTTGTGTGATTTTAACTTGTCCACAGTTACTGGAAAACATTCATCTGTTGTATTTACACCACTTAAATCCTATTCCTGTCACAGTACTTGCTCCATGACATCTGTTTGCATGGCAGTGTGTGTGTTTCATTTATTTTCAGTTCAGAGTTTTTTTTTTTTTTTTTGTGAATGCTGAGTGTTCGCTGTGTTTTTTGCTTCCCCATCTCCCTTCCACCCTGTCACCTTCACTCTTCTTTGCTCACCAGCAATGGATCTGCAATCAACACACCTACCTGCGAACAACACACTGGCCCGCCATCAAGCAATCAAGTACTCCTACAAGAAGATTGTTAGGCCACTCGTGGTTTTGTCTGGGTCGCAAATCCAGCGCAAGCTTAGGCTAGTTTCCTGCCTTTAAGACTATACTATTTGTTTGCCTGCCTGCCTCAGCGTCTTACACCTGTTTTTCTTGTTTTCAGGGCAATCTGGCATCATCGCCTACAAAGGCCCGCCAGCCAGAAAAACTTCAAACAGGCAAATGCACCCTGAAACCAGCCTTTTCCTCTCCTCCGACACAGACTAAGGCGGCTGCCTCCCCATTACCCCCAAAGTACCATGGGTGCCCTCACTTGAAAGGTATGATGAGATCCCAGATTGTGTCATTCATTCCTCATCCAGTATGACCCTGTGTTTGAACAGGAGCCATTGCCATTTGAATCACATTCCTCATGTGCCTCCTACAAGGGAAAGACCTAGCCTCAGTAAGAGGTCCTCAGTAACCTGGTCCTACTCAGTCCCCCTTCAGAGGTGCGTAAGGTGTTTGATTCCTTGTCAGAGCTGGTCTCATCTGGCCCTGGACTTTGTCTCTGGTCTACCTGTCTCTGATGGTAACACTGTGATCCTAACTGTTGTTGATCAAGTCAGTAAATCTGAAAACCACCTGCCTATGCCTAGCTGCATCCTGCCAAGGAAACCGGAAGAACGTCTTCCAGGTCCAGGGCCGCCCTGTGATATTGTTTCCGTCCATGGCCCTCAGTTCACATCTGCTGTCTGGGAAGCCTTTTGCTCAGCCATACTGTAGGTGCCACCATCAGCCTTACCTCTGGGTTTCATCCACAAACTAGTGGACGAGCGCAGAGAGTGAACAAGAAACTCCAAAAGACTTTTCCGTTGCCTGGTGTGCCTGCTTCCCAGTCCTCCCAACTACCTTGGGTAGAATATGCCCATAATATCCTGCCATCCTCGGAAACAGATTTGTAACCATTCCAATGCCTGTGTTGTTATCAGCCACCGCTCTTTCCATCTCAGGAAAAGTCTTTCCATACCCCATCTGCTAACTAAATGCTTGGAGACATAGTATGGCCCTTATCTAAGGATCTGACTTTAAAATCTGATACCAAGAAACTGTCTACTAGATTCATTCATTCTACTGTTGAGAGAGTTATCAACCCCATGGTGGTCTGCCTGAAACTCGAGACAATTCCAACCAGAGATTTTATTGTTACTTGCAGTTGCATGCTGATACTGATACTGATGCTAATAGTTGTTCATTGCTACTGGTTGTGGAATGAAAACATTTACCTGTGCTGAAATTATTCAAATGGGAGCCATAATGAGCATCAAGATTGCCTTGAATTTGAAAGTTGAACTTGAAGTTTTTGAAAAAGATGCAACTGTTGGCCAGCTTGAGAAAACTTACTTGTAAGCATGCTACTAGCTGCCCAGACATGCTGGAGAGTTGGATAGATCACAAAAACGTATAAAAAAATAGGTTTGAGATTCTTCTTGAGTAGCTTGTCACCATGATATGAGTGTACTTTCAAATGTGTTTTTGTATTTCTTATTGAAAACCAAAAGACACAGAGGCCTTTCTGATGAGACGGAAGTTTATGCGGAGAAATTATTCCAAAATAGTTTGTCTCGTAAAAGCGTCATTAGTTTTTAGCATGTGCTGTTTTGTGTGTTTCTAGTCATTCAGAAATAGGTTAATCAATGAAACTTGAAAAAAGTGTTGTTTTGAGATTCCCCGGCTGCATTACATTAACTCTGTGTGAAGACAAGCTAGACCATGATTCCTGCATATTTCTTGGGGACTTAAACAGCAGTTGAGGCTGCCCCCCCCCCCCCCCCCTCTATTTTTGACTGGCTAAGACCGGAGTTAAAAGGACATATCCAGCTGTTTTGGGACAGAGGGTTATTTTTTTTACCTGCAAGGCATGTTTTAGCAAGAATCAGACTACTGTAGCAAGGTACATTTTGCAATAATTCATGAATTTATTCGATAAAACAAACAGAAAAAAACATGTTCTCTTATGGATAATTTTTTTTGGCTTATTGAGTATGAGTTATTTTTCCATTGATTGCTTCATCAAGGCCTATGACACCCATAGATAGATAGGAAAACTGATTGACTGTGCACCCAGTGGTGCCCTGCTGTTACAGAGTTGTGTACTGTGGCTTTACAAGGAGTCACATTTTGTTTGAAGTTGGTCTTTTACTGCTGGTTCATGCTCAGTGTGCTAATGAGCTCTTCCACGTTGCAACAGAAAATGGAAGAGGGGCGGAGTTAGGGCGACGTGTAGTTCAGTGGCCAATGAAAAGGGCCGTGTATTACCAGTAGTATTTATGAACAGTTATGTTAAGCAGCAGATTAGACCAGGACTGGGGAGATGCAACAGCAGGTGAGTAGGTTTGATTTTTAACTACTTCCAACATCAAGTTTAAAAGACTAAGTCAAGCTTTGTTTTGTACTATTTATTTTATTTGTTTTATCGGGCATCCTATGGGGCAGAAAATACCAACAGAAAACAATTTGAGGCAAATGATGAGGATAAGGTTGATGTTTATTTCGAAGGATGATTTGTGAGACATTTAGAGTGTATGGATAAATATATTAATAAATTACATCTGCTATAGGAGAAAAACTAAGGAAGATGCAGTCATAGATAAACTTAGGATATGAATCTTATTAGCAAGTAAATTTTTATTCCAGGTAGATATTTTCTTTGCACGTAAATATCTGAAACAGGTAGCTTATGTTATTGAGTGTGTGTGATACCTTTGGTGTATATACATTTTATTTTACTTCACTCTTTTTCCCTGAGCTCTGAACATGCATTTTGGATACTTGTTTATAACAGTTTCTGAAGAACAGCTTTATAACAGTTCTGTCGGACAGACTAACATATAAATAATATTTGTGTTTGTTGTTGTACTTGCAGATGTGGAGGATGATTTCCCAGGTGTCCCTGTTTAGGGCGCTATGCTGCCTGCTGTTAATGCCAGGTTATTCTGAGACAAATACTTATATACTAATGTTGTATTGCTTTCAACTGACCCAGATGAAGTAGTTGAAACCATACCAATAAAACGTTTAATATCATATGTAGTTGCCTCAAAATGCGGTGCAGAATGAAGTGTTTTGTTGTTGGTGTTATGTGTCTAACGCTGTCTTTTTTTTTTGCCTCATTCAAGTTTGGCTAGAAGCAACATCTCTGGTGAAAGTAAAGAATCTCGGAGGTATTTCTCAGCTTCTTGCATATTGTTAAAAAAAATCATTGAACTAAAAAAATGAAAGGTTTAGATTAATGTGTAATCATTTTACCATCACACTAGATCAGTGAACATATTTCCATTTGTATTTCACATGAGTTCTATTTCTACATACCACTGCTTAGTCTTGAAAGAAAAAAGCGATCCAAAACTTTTTTTCAATCATTGATTTACATTTTTTAAATCATACTTCAAATCACAAGTGGTTATTCTAATTTTTATTCCTGACACTTTATAACTTTACAGGAAGTTCAGTCAGCATTGACTCTGCTCAGGCTCACGATTTCTTGACGAACTCTCGACCTAAGAGGAACATTGACCCAAAGTGGCACAGAGGGAATCCTGATTTTCAGTCCTATTACCGCTTCTACAACAGCATCGGACACATCGAAGGAGTAAGTGGAAGTTGATTGGCTATTTTGATATTATGTGGTTCCACTTAGATTGCACCATTACTCTCAGATCTTCTTCCTCTCTGATTTGTTTTGCTGTCTTCCCCTCAGCTCTATGAAATCGACAGGATCCGGATGTTGTATCAGCAGATGCGTCACTTAGAGATAACCTATGGGCCAGATGCCTCCAGTTACCAAAATGTCTTGGGTGTGCTGACCACCACTGAAGCACCAACAACTACCACTGAACCTCCTCCACCTCCCACTACCCCAGCCCCCACACCAGACCCTCTGGAGAACGCTCAGAGGATCTATTTATGTCACCCCAAAGACCCTCTATGCAAACCTCAGATCGTCTACCTGCCAACAGGGGCTGTTCCAGTTTTGTGTGACCCACGCCGTAACCCCGCCTGCAGGCCTAAAACAGAGGAGGAGATAAAAGCTGTTGCTCCCCCAAAACCAACACCACCTCCTCCTGCTCCTCCCGCTCCCAAAAAGTCAGTCCCACCTCCCCCTCCTCCTCCCCCAATCACTGCTAAAGGTATGGAGTACGACTGTGACCCATACTGGGACCCTGACTGTCTCATTGATCACCCCCCACGCCCTGAGCAGGAAACAACAGCACCAGAGGCACCTGCTGAGGAAAAAGTGGTAGAAGAAGTAGCAAAAGTGGAGGAAAGTGCCCCTGCAGCAGCCACCCAGAAACCCCTTTACCCTTTCTTTGATCCTTATGATTTCAACCGGGATCTTTATAACCCCTTGAGTTATGTCGAGCCAGCTGCAGAAGAGTAGAAACAAAGTGCCTCAGAAATGAAAGCTTTCTATAAAGGGTCTGATGACAAAATGACATCACAAGCCCAAATAATAGCAGGACTTTGCACAAATCCACATTAAAACCAAAATGTTCAATTCAAACCATGTATCGATCGATCAAATGTTTATAGGACAGACATGTAAAAAATGTTTATATGCCTGTAATTCTTTTTCATGACAAAACACTGTTTGATTGGATGTTCTTAAAAAATGACCAATAAACATTTGTAAAGAACAAAACAGTTAAAAAGAATAAAAATATTTTGGTAATGGTGATATTTATGTTCTCATGTTTCATTTTATTCAGATTAATCTTTCTTACACTATTAGAATTATTTTCTTCACATAGTTTAAACAGCCACAACAGGTTACTTAGAAGATTACGAGTTAAAATATTCACGATACAAAATATACAATTTATGAAAAAAACTATATTTGAACTGACTACCAAATTCCACTTACATGTAACTCTCTCATTGATAATAATTCAGAAGTAAACTTTCTATTAATGACAAATTCTACCATCCACAGATAGGGGCTGGACCACAAGGTATTAAAGGGAATTTATGATAGGGATTGTTTTTTCCAACTGCTGTTTGAAATGTCAAGAATGTTTTTTTTCACTATTATTGTTGGTCAGATTAGAAAACTTTATTGATCCCCAGCGGGGAAACTCATTTTTCACCTGGTCAGTTCATTCACACAACAAACAATATCGACAGTGCATCACAGTACACAACAAGTAAATAAATAACAAACAATTATGAGGAATTATGAAGGTCAATTATGATTAGGCCTAAATTCGAGCTGCCTTCACCATTTCAAAGGCACCTTTTAACTTATCATTTAATATTTAGTATCTAGCCTACTTGCACATAGCTCTGTATATATATATATTTCTGTCTCGTTTACTGCACATAGTTCTGTTTACATCTGGTCACTACTGCACATAGTTATGGTTACATCTGTTTACATCTGTTAGTCCGATCACTGTCCACTCATATCTACTCATTTTATATTTTATATTATTAAGTTAAGTCTAAGCTTTAAGTTGTATTTAAATTGACACTTTATATTTAGGTTAAAATGTTTCGTACTTGCACTGTTGTTAATTTACTGCTCTGTGTGCCTTTGAATTGCCCCCCGGGGACAAATAAAGTTTTTTGAATTTGAATTTGAATTTTTCTTATACAAAATGTTTTTGTCTGAATGCAAAACTTAATTTGTATGGCCTTATTACCTAGTCTTAAAAAGGCAACTAGGCCTCGTAAGTAGCCTATGAATTGACAGAATATATCTACTATCATTAACTGTGTTGTAGATTTTGTGTGAGAGTGTGTTCTGTCTGTCCGCCAGATGGGGGCGGTAGTACTCTTCTCTAATTCCTGTTCGCCCACCGCCGAAGAAGAAGAAGAGCGCAGCGGGGTGAACTCCTGTCTCCTTCCAGCATCATCAGTCTTCTTCACCACCATCACTTCTCTGTGGACTTAACCCTCACCAAACTGCATTGTCTTGTTGGCTGACGACTTAAATCTAACATCTGATATCAGGTATTTACTTTGCCTGTACAATTGTGTCTCTTTTAAACGCATTGTTAAACGGGACGATAAAGCGGAGAGGGCGTTGGTTTCCGATGATACCGTTACTCTCGTCTTGTAACAGCAGGCCGGCTGCCATGGAGATTAGCATGCTAACACGGATAAGATAGCTGTCTCTGCGGACATTGAGGCCATTAGTTTGATTATAAAATACATTGTTTGACATTTGAATATGTTTGAAGCAGGATAATTTGATTAAATAAACAAAAACACAATGAAGAAAAACAAGGTGAAATGGATTTTTGTTGTTTTTTTCCATCAGTCAGTCTGACGGTGGGTGGAGGAGTGGGATTGGAGCTTTTCTGTTGTCCAATTGTTTATTGACAAACACAAATAATAAGACTTGGAAATGAACAATGTGTTTAAAGTTATGCTTGCTGCAACATAATTTATACTAAAAGCTGCTAGTTTTTTACTCATTGTATATGCATGCAAAAAAAAAAACAACAACGAGAAATTATATACAAAATAGTTTAAGGAGCAACTGAATAAAGTGGTTCTTTATCACCTAGGTTGATATCTTATCATTTGTATATTTTTGGAATAAAAAGGCCATTCATGGTTAGCCGTGACATAATGAAATAAAAAACGGATAGAGAGGACATTGTTATGAACAGCTGGCTTGGATTCACATGTTGCAGTATGACAGGCCCTGGGCTAGACGTCGAGGATTACACTCAGGATATTGGGATAGTTTGTAAGCTTGATCATCTTCAGGTCACAAGTCTGAGCACAACTTTCTTTACAAAAATATATTTTGTGGCGCTATGCAGACTGTCTAATGTGTCGTGAAGGCCTAAGAGCTGTTGAATTCGTGTTGCTATCTCAATAAAAACACTCACATCAAGTAATACCTGTTTTATCAGCTGTTGTATTTAACAGTCCTCTTTTTAATTCCTGTACTTTGTTTTAATTGTGATTTAATGTAAATTGTGTTAATGGTTTGAGCCTTGTCAACAATTACCCAAACCAAGCTCAGGGTTGTTTAATAGATTAGTGCTGGATTATACCGTTATGTTCGCAGTAACTCAGAGCAAAGAAAGGAATTAAATTATTTTAATATTTGAAAAAATGTCATAATTCACAGATCCTTTACTAGAGTGTTTGTCTCTTTCTCTGCCATAAAGTTCAGTAGCAGTTCAGGAACTGTTACGCTTGTCTTCCGTATATGCTTAAGGATAAAGAGTTTCTTATATAACCAACACTGATGTTTTAAAACTGGTCCTATATGATGAATGACAATGAGTCATGTCAATGTAAAGGCCATTTCCCAGCCTTTCTGACCTTTTATACATCAAATAATGAAGAGATTTTAATTCTTATATATTTTTATGGAAACATCTGTTTGTTGCAGCCGTACTAAGCCTATTTAGACTTATAGTTGAGGATCCTGGGCAGCTGAGTGAGACAAATACATCAACTGAAATAAAATGGCTTATTAAAATAAAAAAAACAAGCAGTGAGGATGTATTGAAGAGTCTCTTCATTGTCCTGTCACATGTTCTATTTCCATTACAGGATGTCTGACAAGAGTGAGCTGAAGGCTGAACTGGAGAGGAAGAAACAACGGATCGCCCAGATTCGAGAGGAGAAGAAGCGAAAAGAAGAGGAGAAGAAAAAAAAGGACGTGAGTGTTGGAATCTAGAACTACGACACTTGCAGAACAGTCTGCTGCTTTGTTTCTAGCCTGTTCTGTGTTCTGCAGGGAGACTCGAAGCGAGCTGCCGAGTCAGGGGGCGGGTCTTCTGCTGGCCATGAAGACTCTGACCTGGAGAGGAAGCGGAGAGAGACGGAGGCTCTGCTGCAGAGTGTCGGCATCAACCCTGACATGCCTCACGGTAAACTCAAAACACCAGCATGCCTCTGTATTTTATCCTTCACTTTCTCTTATCTCCCACTGTTTTCACGTTGTTTGCTTGACTGATTCACTGTGTTTATTAATGTCTAAATCTCTAACTTTGTGGTCTGGCCCAATTTCCGTCACTTCCCCAACCCCACCTCATCCAATATCTGAACATTTTACACAACTGTTTTGTGCATGACACCTAAACCTGCCTGCCATTTATTTTCATTCTCTCTTCTCTCCCTTTTGTGTCTTTTTTCGTGACCTCCCTACCGCATGCAAACTCATTCACACACTCACTCAATCATTGAAACTTCTCCCATTCATTTCCCCTCCTTGCTCCCTCTCTCTCCCACTCACTCACCCAATCATCCACTCACACACTTACAAACACACACACGCACTCACAGCTCAGCCCCTGAGGGTAGTAACAGAAGATACGTGTCTGTTTCACTACCTAGTCCCTGCCCCCATGTCTCCCTCCAACAAATCAGTGGGCAGCGATGCAGGAAGCCAAGATTCTGGGGACGGAAACGCTGGACCAAGGTCTGTGTGAGTGTGTGAGATGGAGAGAGAGATGGGGATTGGTTGCTTTTAGTCATTTGTTTATGCAAGGTCGATTGTATCTGCATGCCAAATGTGTTTGTGGTAACATTGTGAATTTAACTTGATGAACTCTGACTTGTCTCCTCTTTGCCTTTTTCACCGGCATGCTGATGTTTCTCAATTAACACGTACTCCGTTCTTCTTCTTCTTCTTCTGCTCTCTGTCTTTCTTCCTCTCTGTTTCCTGTCCTTCCCTTCTTTAATTTCTCTTATACTGCTCATCATCTGTGTTTGCTTTCATCCCAATGTCTTCCTCTTTTCATTCTGTCCGTCCTGTCTCTCTCTTACTAACACCGTCTGGTGGTTTGGCTGTATAAGGACATTGCATTGGGATCCTGACCCCTCTACTCTGCAACTCCACTCCGACTCTGAGCTCATAGGGTACTGCTCCTCTCTCCTTTAGCTTGTCTTCCAGCTTATTCAGTTTTGTGGATTCATCTTAGATTTGTCTGAATGTGTTATTATTATCTCTGTATATCATTATTTATGTCGCTACAAAAATCAGCATTCAGTCCTTCTTTCATTGCAAATGTGTGTGTGCTTATTTTTACAATTGTGTGTGTGTGTTTAGACGTGGAGCCGTGAGGCTGGGCATGTCCAAAATGACCCAGGTGGACTTTGTTCCAAAGGAAATGGTGTCTTACTGTAAAGAAACACAGACACCCACTGAGGCGGTGACACGCACTGATCAAAAAGCAGGTAAACAAACATACAAAACAGATAAAAGCCATGTTTTCTTAACCTTTTAGCTTGAAATGAATAAATGCCTACTCAAATATGTGTTTCAGATGAGGAAGAGGATGAGGAGATAACTGCTCCCCCACCAGCAGAGGACAACCAGGAGGAGAAAGATGATCAGGGTGAACAGCAAGAAGATGGTGAGAACAGTCAGACTTTTTTTTCTTAAAGTAACAATTTTGACCAAATGTCTGTCTTTACAAATATTTGTAACTACTAATCTGGATCTTTCCTGGTATTCTTCCTATTTAATATTGGATTTCCTATGTATAGACACCCCCAAAGAGCTGACAGAGGAGGAGAAGCTGCAGGTACTGCACTCTGAAGACTTCTTGTCGTTTTTCGAGCGAGGCAGCAGAATTGTAGAGAGAGCTCTGGCTGAGCATGTGGATGTTTGCTTTGACTACAGTGGCAGAGATCTAGAGGATAAAGAAGGGTGAGGCACATTTCAAAAGAAATGTACAGTAGATTGAAGTTAAAAAAAACTGATAACAGGGCAGTCAGAATTGATACGCATTTTTTTTCCTGTCCCTTTTAGTGACTTGCAGGCAGGTGCAAAGTTAGTGTTGAACAGACAGTTTGCAGACGAGCGCTGGACCAAAAACAGAGTGGTCACCTGTCTCGACTGGTCTCTTCAGGTGGGTCAGAACACAAACACAGACAGTGAAGATCTTCATGTAGACTTAAAATGAACTCTCAATACTTTTCTCTTTTTTTTTTTACTCTTAGATAATTCTTGCCTTGTCTCACTGTTCCCTCTTCTCTATATCTAAACATGGCTGCTGCGTTCCTCTCAGTACCCTGAGCTACTGGTGGCCTCATACAACAACAACGAGGATGCTCCCCATGAGCCAGATGGAGTGGCTCTGGTCTGGAACATGAAGTACAAGAAGGGCACACCTGAGTACATCTTCCACTGCCAGGTGCTTTGGAATTCTTTTTAATATCTACCACTACTAAAGTTTCTGGAAAGAAGCAGATACATATCAATTGTTTTATTTTCTTCCTCTAGTCGGAGGTGATGTCAGCCGGATTTGCCAAGTTTCACCCAAACCTGGTGGTGGGTGGGACATACTCAGGACAGATTGTCTTATGGGACAACAGGAGCAACAAGCGCACACCTGTTCAGAGAACTCCACTGTCTGCAGCTGCACACACTGTAATGAAATTAATGTCTTCTTTTCAGCTGTGTCGTTTCTTTTAGCAACCTGTTTGCTTTTAATCCACATGTTGATATCTGGCTGACTTTTCCTGCTAAGTGTATATTGAATCAAATAATATACAGTATATCATAAAACTTCTGTTACTGTGCTATCTTCTGTGTTCAGCATCCAGTCTATTGTGTGAACGTGGTGGGAACCCAGAATGCTAACAACCTGATCAGCATTTCGACTGACGGTAAAATGTGCTCCTGGAGTCTCGACATGCTCTCCCAGCCACAGGTATGTTCAACCTGTATGGATGATGTCATGAGTATCAGCTGGTCTGTCCAAGAGTCTGAGTCTGTGTGTGTTTTGGTACCTGCAGGACAGCCTGGAGCTGGTTTTCAAACAGAGCAAAGCTGTGGCTGTGACCTCCATGGCCTTTCCTCTGGGGGACGTGAACAACTTTGTGGTGGGGAGCGAGGACGGCTCAGTTTACACTGCCTGTCGCCACGGGAGGTGGGTGCCTTTTTGAACTTTGTCCTCACTTTATATACAAATGTCTTCCTGTATCAAGATTTTATAATCAGTTTATCAGAAAGTTAAAGCAACAGTGTGACTTATTTATTGGAAAAGGATAATCAGTAAAAGTCCTCACTGTTGTTTACATGTGTGTGTTACAGTAAGGCAGGTATCACAGAGGTGTTTGAGGGCCATCATGGTCCGGTGACCGGGCTGAGCTGCCACAGTGCTGGAGGACCTGTTGACTTCTCTCACCTCTTCATCTCCTCCTCTTTTGACTGGACTGTCAAACTTTGGAGCACTAAGGTGAGACATCTGAAGTATTACACAACATATGATACTGTAAGCTCCATGGTGAGTCTATTTTTTTAAATCTTTTTTTACATTTAAAAAATGTCTTCCTCCTGTTCTCCTGTTCAGAGCACCCGTCCGTTGTACTCATTTGAGGACAGTTGTGACTATGTCTACGATGCCATGTGGTCTCCAACACACCCTGCTCTGTTTGCTTGTGTGGACCTTGCTGGACGCCTTGACCTGTGGAACCTCAACAATGATACTGAAGTATGAACATAAACGCCTTAGTCCTTTATTTCGCCCTTTTAAAAGGATGGTTTGACAGTTTTTGGAATGAGGTTATTTGTTGTTTTACCAGGAGTTTAATGAAAGAGTTGATTCTCTCATGTTTATATTTTGAATATGCTGCAGGAGTCAGTAGTAACTTATCTTAACAGAAAGACTGTAAATGGGTAGATAACCTGATTCTATCAGAAGGTACCAAATGGATTAATAATAAATAGTATTTTATCACAACAAGAAAACTTACTGGATCCAAAAGAGTGTGTTGGTCAATCTTGTCATCTAACTCTTGACAAGAAAATTGCTTATTAGCCTTATAAGCCAAAATCCTTGCTTCTATTAGAGCTGTTATTTCCCCCCTAGGTTCCCACAGCCAGTGTGAGTGTGGAGGGAGCTCCAGCGCTGAACCGTGTAAGATGGGCTCACTCAGGCAAAGAGATCGCTACTGGGGACTCTGATGGACAGGTGCAGGTCTACGACGTAGGAGAGGTGAGATCCCATCATTTACTCAATAAATGCTACTGGAAACAAATAATATAAACCTGTATCAGATTCCAGATTCGTGACATGATTTTGGTATGCTTTTTTTTTTTAATCTTCCTGCAGCAAATCTGCGTACCCAAGGCTGATGAGTGGACGCGCTTCGTCAGGACCTTGGCTGAGATCAATGAGAACCGAGATGAAGCTGAGGAACTTGCTAATGTGTGATTGTTACAATCCTCACACTGACAACCGCCCATCATTTCTTCTCCAATACACAAAACACCTGAAGCACACTACACCACATTTGCTTCCAGCTTTGTCACCCACTACATGATTTGGCCTGAGGAGATGTGCAGAGCTAGAAGGGATTGAAAAGACAGTTTTAGAAAAGTTCAGGAAGTTGGGTTTTTTTTTGAAAGCGTCTTTAGGAGTTTAGAGTATGTGTTGGAATAAGTAATGTCATGTGTAGCAGTAGTATTACAGAACTACAGTTATGTGGTTAAAGTGGAATTCAAGGGAAGTGGTTTGTCCACTCTAAACTTCTAGCTTTGATATCATCCTCAGGGCTCCAGAAACTGCTCTTCTCCTGAGGCCTCAACCAACTCAGCCCTTTTTTAAATATGCAAACCTTTGTACCTGCACCTTTTTATTACCATTTGAGTGTTTTTACATGTGTTCATTTTTTCCGGACATGCTTTTGCACCTGGACGGCAAAGTGTTTCAACCAAGTGACAAAAGAAAAGCTGACATATCACTATCCACACAGCAGCACTTAATGACTAAACGACAGGTGTGCTTACTGTCCATGCACTCTGGCCTGTGCAGGAGTCTGTCACTATATTTGAACCACTACAATATTTAATATTTATTCTGGTGGTTATACTTATTTAAATATTTTGTGTATTGTTTAATTGCTGCTTTGTACTAAAGCTTGAGTAGTACATTCCTAAAATAAGCACTACAAGTGTTTTTACCAGGCAAACATATAAATAAACCACATGAAGTTTTCAAAGGGGATGTAAAGCGGGTGTTGAAAACTCTTCATCACTGGAAATGAATGGATTTTTATCATTATTTTTTCCGTCCAGTTTATCTTTCTTCCCAGGATGCAGCAGTCTAACCTCACCAGCCTGGTTTAACCGTTCAGCTTCAAAAATGCTTCTCTTTCATGTGTAGAATGAGCTAAAACATGTACTGTAGCAACCATGTTGGATAGAACATGAAGATCAGTATTCTGCTTTGACTCAATGTACTGTTCTCTTTCCTGTTACTGTTCCTCATACAGTCTAAGGTTGCTCTTTTCCATTGGAATAAAACTCTAGACATACTGTTAAAATTAAAACCATATGGATGATTTATTTCAATAAAATACAATGACTAAATTCAGATACATTTAATTTATTAACCTAATTCTCTGCTTATGATTCTTGTTTCGAAAGAAAACATTGGATTGAAAAGTTCTGTACATCAGTAAGAGTGATTCTCAAACACCAGGACCCAAGGCCCCACGTAGCCATAACATTACAGTAACTCAACATTACAACACTTTGTGTGGTAACATTTGTTTCTCTGCCTCCTGTTAATGTATTCTCAGTACAGTTATACAATATGTACAGTATATAGCCTCCTGTCTCAGCACCAAGCAGTAGTGTAGCCCCCCCCCACACACACACACACACCATGCTGACCAATCTAATATTTTCTATGCCCTTCGTCCAATAAGAGAAGTCCTACTCACACTGAGTATCAGACAGAAAAGAAATCAAATCATGTGCTACTCATGAAATAAAGAGGAGTGCTGAGGCCCCACCTTATACAAATGCTTGAGGAAAAACAAAAAAAACAAAAATGGAGTTGCCAGGAGCGTACAGCCACAGAAGATACAACAGTCTGGTCCTGTCGCCATCTGCTCGCTTACATCCACAGCTGGTTTGAGACCAGTGCAGCACGCCTTCACCTTGTAGAGTTACGAGCTGCTGTTGTTTGTTCCTAACTTAATGGCCCTCTATTTGTGGAGTGTATTTGACTTTGTGCGTGTTTTGCTTTGTGTATCTATCTAAGTGTCTGGCTCCTGGTAAGAGGAGAGTAGGGATGGCGTGGTGATACAGAGATTCAGATCTCTATGGGGCCTCAGCTGGCGTTGCAGTGACTGGCTCTGGGTGATGAATGGAAACCACACCGGAGGACTTGAATTTGGGAAGATGCAGGCCAAATTTGTTCTCAACACCGGCAAAGGTAGCTGCAGCCAGACGGTAGCCCCCGACGTGGTCAGCATTTATGGGAGGAAGCTCTGAGATGCGAGACTTGGGTGTGGGATCGGATCCTGCTGGACGGCTGGAGAGATGAGGAGAAGATAAATGCACAATTACAGAACAAATATTGGCATTTGTATTCATTTAAATATGATAAATATTATGTTTCAAACAGATATTTCTGTACATGTATATGATTACATTTTTTATTGGAGTTAAACGGATCAGATTTGTGTTTGTCATATATGACTAAAGCAAGATGTTCTGTACTTTCACAATGACCAACAAGTGCATCCTGACATCTACTTTTTCAGTCCCAACCCTAACAACATTTTAATGGCTGTTTAATTAGGTTATTTATTTATAAGGGCTACAAAAGTTAGTGGCTGTTCTTGTTGTTCTTTTTGAAAAAAAGAAGAAGATCAACTTACTGTCCTCCAAAGTCAACGTAGAACCACCGCTGTAGGAGCTCATAAGTCACAAGAGTCACCCCAAACTGAGGAGAGGACCGACACATACGGGCTGGGGAATAAAAAGAAAAACATTTTCACAAGTTTAATTAAAAAAAAAAAAACAACACATTGACTATGTGTGCAGCATAACACAGAAAACACGCACCTCCAGCTCCCTTCCACAGAGCCCGGAAGCCCTCCTCTCTCATGATCTTTCTGAAGCAATCGATCACTCCAGTATAGGAGGTCTGCCCGGCCCTCGCTGCAACCTGCAGACGTGTCTTGATAACATCAGCAGGTGTCACAAGAGAGGCTGCTGGGATACCTGGGAAGCAGAGTTACAAAGATGTCAGATGAGGCAAGTTACCTGAACACGTGTGAAAACGGACTGAAAAAGTACCGGCTGCCTGCTTTTGATATTCTAAGTCACAATCTGAGGTTACCTGCAATCGCTCCAGCAGTGAGCAGCTGCAGAGCTCCCAGCCTGCCTTGCTCATCGGCCATCCAGGTCTTGAGATGGGCGTATGCGGGGAAATAGATGGCTGAGAAGGGGATGTCTCTCAGGAAACATGCTTTAGCACCCTATTGAGACACACAAAGAACAGACTGATATATGAGACAGTGCTTGGAAGTAGACGATGAAGGCAAAAGAGTGCATTAACGTTAGAGAGAGTAAGTGCCAGTACATCTAACGGAGGCCTTTTACACACACTGAGAGAGGACTTGTGAGGAGCTTTACCTTGTAGAGGCCAAAGAAGCCCAGGTCACGGACCACGCTGAGTGCACTCACTCGGGGTCCAGTGGTGATCTCGCCTGCCACCTGCAGGCGAATCTTCACAATCTCCAGAGGGTTGGTAAAGATCACCTGAGAGCCTCCAGCCTGGATAGACAGGGAGAAGAAAAGTTTATTTCAGCACCTCAATAAAAAAAGGAATCACTGCTCCTGCCTCGTACATGTTCATAGCTGAGGGATGGGAGCCGTGTCTTACTCATGAAAAGTATCAAAAGTTAAAAAAAAAAAGAAAGAAAGAAAAAGGGATCCTGATCAATATTACTTTGCCATTTCCTTGGAGGGTAAGGTGTGCTCGGCCAAAGTTTGAGTAAGGATGAACAACGCTACTAAAAACAAACAGAAAAAAAAAAAACATGTTGTATTGGATAATGACATTTTAACCCTGGGTGCACTTTTGCATGGCAGCCCTGTGTTAGTGATGTCATTTAGAACTCTGCATGCAGAGATTCTCTAATGGCTTATACAACCAAGGAAGCACCGACCTTTAGTAATTGACAGCATCCTCACTTTTTTATTCCACTTTTCATGATGCATTCACACACAGATGGGGTAAGAAAACAAAGTGTTTGGAACTTACACAGCCACCAGCCATAACCTCAGCAAAGAAAGGAATTGTGTTGTCTTTCCCGGTGAACTTGTCTCTTACAAAGTCGTTCACCTGTTGGACGCAAACAAATCAGGGGTGAGATTATAGACAGTTTAAATCAAATAATGAAATCAGTCAATTAATGTCATTTCAGCTTTGTTGGTTTTATTGGGAGGGAGGGGGTGGGGTACTCACGGTCAGTTTGATGGCTTTCTCAGGGGCCACACCTATAAGCTGAGGGACCAGACCTATGGGGAGAATGATTGACATGAGGATATTTCCTAAGTAGTAACGGAACAGCAGAATCAAGGGAGGAGGAATAAACATTAAAAATACTAAGACTGAAGGTCACCTAACCTCAGTCAGTCAAGAACAAGAAGGGAGTGATAAACAGGGTGGGACAGTTTGACAAAGGATAGGAAAGATTAGAGTGAGAAGGTCTCAACAGTTGAATAGGATAGAATAGTCCTGAATAGGACCTTTCTGAAACTTCCCACCCAGCTCTTGTGTTTATACAAACCAAATCCCCCAGCATCTATCACAGGGATTCACGTCATGGTCACAAACTGTTTTGTCAGAATTGGTGGTTTCAGAAACCAGAAATGGTTTCAATAAGAAAATCATTTTATCTACTTTAAACATCTGCCTGGCACACTGAGCCTGCCTCTCTCTCTCTCCCCCCCCCCCCCCCCCCCCCTCTCTCTTCCTCTCCCCATCTATATACATATTACTGAATGTAATGTAGCTATCTTAAAATATTCAGGTACCATTTAAGTTAATAACTATATATTTTCCTGTAAATTCCAGAGCCGCCTTGTCTCATGGGTTCCTCTGGATCGTCGGCGTGCTTAATGCTCTCATTGTCTCTACCCATCTCTTTCTTCCTGCATCTCCCTCTATCCCCCCCTCTCTCTCCAAGCACAGCACAGTTGCAGCAGATGGCTGTTATATATTGATAATATATTCATATATAATATTGAGTCTCAGTGAATAATATAATAAATACGAGTTAAGTCTAGTCCTTCTGTTTGTGTAAAGTGTCTTGAGATAACAATGTTAAAAACTGGCTCTATAAGAAGAAAGATTGATTTGTTGATTCATCACTGGTGTATTGGCTGCAGAAAGGGAATCATTCAGGCACTTATTGAGAGCTCTTCCTGCCTACCTCTGTAGAAGCCGAAGGCGCCCTCGTAACGAAGGACCTTCTTAGCACAGTCGAAGCTGTTCTTGTACATCAGCTCGCCTACGAAGGATCCTGTGGACCTCTGGTTCTGCATACGAGTCTTCACCAAGTCGATGGGGTACACTGCAGTGGCTCCCGTAGCTATGTGAAAACACACGGGCTCAGACCAAATACTTTAAAAACAACATGGATTCTAGATATTCTGCAGCGGTGTGTTCACCTGTCTCTGGTCTCAAGATAACTCACCTCCAGCAATGGAGCCCAGGGTGAACCTGTAGGCTGACTCTGCAACCTGTAGCCACACAGGCCTGGAACTGTCCCCATGGGCCTGATGGTAAAAAAAAAACCACATGATACCATTGTGAATTTATAACATGAAAACTGTTTGAATGTACAGTATTTGTCCATTATATTAAGAGCAGAACACAAACATCATACCTGTTTTTGACTTTCAACCAGGTGGTGTGGCAGACATCCTTCCTCCAAAGGAGCTATCCTCTCAATATCGATAAGATTCAGGCGCCTGATGCACACATATGTAGTTCTGTTATTAACATCAGGGTCTCATAGAGAACGTCTACTAGTTGTAAGAGTTTGGGTCTGACAGATTCAACCAAAGACTTTATAAGAGCATAGTGAGGGTTACCCAGAGGGGGAGTGCAGGCCTGATAACTGGTACAGGATGTCAATTTCCATGGGAGTGATCTGTCCAAACTTGTTTGCACCATGAACAAACTCCTCTGTGGAAAAAGACAGCGATAAAAGATTTACTTTTTATAATAACATGGACATTCCTGGCAAACACACACACACACACTTTTTCAGCTGAAAAGCAAAGATAGAACATCACAGCATTGTAGCCATCAGTCTATACCTTTTGTCACGAGTGTGTCCTTCCGCGTGCCAGCCAGCGTACTGTAGATCTTGCGTATCAGCTCCATGTTGTTCAGGAGGGAGTTGAAGGCATTGAAGTACGAGAAGCTGACCATGTGGGAGGTGCTGCCACCGGCAGCCTGATAGAAGAAAAGTAGGGTATATCAGGTGCTAATTTGACTTTGAAAAAGCTTATTTTTTTACATGGATCAAACTCTCCATGAGAAAGCCTGACCATACTGTTGCAAATATCAGTGCGTATTGTCTGATATACATTTAAACTGGAGCTTTTATATTAAGTCACTGTTGTAACTATTGTATGGTATTGTCTTTCAAACACTTTGTTGTGCCTCAATTGACCTTTTTAAAGAGTCCTTTACAATGGAAATGTCTATTATGAGATTCAAGGCAAAATCTTAGAAGGATATCTGACTTTTTGTGGGGGAAAATCTCAGTTGAATTAAGCTCTCTGCTAACAAACAAACCCAGCCATGTCAAGGAGTTTCACACATAAGAGAGGGAATGTTTGGAAACAATCTCCAAGAGAACATAGAGGATCCTGAAAGTAGCTTAAAAGATGGTAAGGATTGTTAAGACTGAGCCCAAGTTTTTAGGTTAGTGTTTATATATTGTTAACACCTCATGTAAAATTGAATTATGTTGCCACTAACAAGTGATAGGCCTAAGCATCCCTTTTAATGAGGCAATTAGCCTCAGAATCTTTGCTACTTTAAAAAATTGCCTGTTTTCAGTTTTTATGGACGAGCTGCGAGCTATGAAGACGAAATCTAGAACACTTAGAGAAGTGATTATCTGAAAATAACTTTTCTCCTTCAGTCAATCTGAACTCAATCTTTCTGTGGCCACAGTGAATAACTTGCGATGTACTGTCACTAAACTCTTCTTGTGTGCACACACTAACACTCACAGACACAAGGTTCTCCTCGACAAAGGGTGTGAGCATGTGGTGTCTGATGGTGGCCATGATGTCACTGAAGTCCATTGCAGAGATGACGCCATTCTTCCCTTTGTCCTTCTGGGCAAACGCTTGGCGTGCATGCTCCAACTGCAGCTCCTAAAAAAAACCCAAATAAAACAAAAACAAGCTTGAGTCTAAATAGATTCAAGAGAAAGGAAAAAGCAACAAACTATCAGTTTGTGTGGTGTGTAATCAGCTGACCTGCAGGAACTGGGTAAACTCCAGGTAGCTGAGGCATTTCTTGCTGTCGTGCCCAAAGTGCAGACGGATGAACTCACAGTCCCAGTTGAAGGGGATGTGGTGGTGCACTGTGGTCTGGCTGAAGATGTCCCGCACATTTTCTGCAGTACAAATAAATGTCAACATACATCCAAAAGAGGAATAAATCATATTGAGGACTACTTTCATAACCAAAAGTTGAGATGATTGACTTAAATGACATGGTGGGAAAAGCTTGGCGTGTGTGTGACATAAGACAGAAAGCAAAGGTAGAAAGAACAGAAGAAACAGTGCATGAGAGACATTATGTAAATCCATGTTAATGACTTAAACCGAGAATAATCTGGTTAACAATGTTGGGAAATTCTCTCTCCACGTGAACCAAATTAACGTGTGTAACTTGCTCCGATGACGCAGCGTGCACATGGATTGTTTCTGTGCAATGTCAACAATCTACAGTGTTACCTAATAAGCTGGTTGCTGAAACACTTTCATAGTGTACTGTGCTAAGTGTTGACATCATTTTGTCTCTGTGAAGTGAATTCAAAGTTCAAGTGAAAGCACAGAAAACACACTGGCACGTACCAAAGGAAATGGTTCCAGTCCCAGTCTTGTCAAACAGCTGGAAGGCTACAATGAAGAGCGCATCAGGGGCACACAACACCGATTCAAAAGCAAGAAACTCCTGGAAAGAGATCAGCCTGTCGAAGTTGCATAGGAGGTCAGAGAGAGCAAATATACACATGGTTAAACACTTTTTTTGGAAAGAGGCCAATACTCGATCACATAGTACTGCTTCAATACACAGACCAGATCACCAAAAATCTAACTTTTCTCCATTCTTCATATTCAGCATTTTTTGCTTTTAATGAAAAGATTGTTGGATACAACTGACAAAATAAAAGTCTTGTGTGAAAATGCTCATTTGCCAAAAACATCTCCTCAGCTCAGATTTAAACACAGTTCACATAATCAGCAGAGTGTGTGCATTTTCTTTTCCACACATCACTGTATACACAAACAGTCTGTTGAATGAGAGTCATTGAGACGTTTATCTTATCTGTAAGTTGCTATAATGTACAGCGCTGATCTGATATACCTCAATAAACTCTCAATTAGTGACAATAAGCTGTGTGCAACTGTGTGTGTGTGTGTGTGTGTGTGTGTGTGTGTGTTTTGGCGCACACTGTTTCTGTGTCAGTAGTACGTACCCGTCCTTTGTGGTGTCAGCCACAGCAGCAATGAGCTGAACAGTTTTGGGGTTGTGGTGGATCTGTGTGTTTAGTCCAAGATACTTCTGGACAAAGTCCCCTGGGGTCATAAACTTTTCTCCATCCTTGTCCACAACACTGGCATACTAAGGAGAGAAAGAAGTCATTGCCATCAACCTTGACACTCACCCTTCAGCACCATTTTTACTTTTCCTGAATGAGCTAACCAACAATGTCAAACAACAAAAAATAAACTACAACACCATTGCTTGCTCGTATCCGTTTCCCTCTGCAAGTTGTAAAGAGTTATTTACATAACTAAGACTTAATCCTTCTCAGGAGCATGGCTTACAATCAGCTTTTTTAACCCTCACGGTGTCCTTGCTAAAGGCCAGTTTAGTCCGTGTTTAGTCATGCATTGAGACACAGTGTAGCAGTATTACTGTTGCTTCCTTATGGGTTGAAAAAAAAGGTCATCATCCAGATCATTCTGGACAGATGATCAGTTTTATTATGAAGCTTTTGCTTAATTTAAAAGACTGTAACTGAATTTAAAATAAATCTTAAATGCAACCTACTTGTTGCTAAGGATTTTAAAAGGCTGCATTTTAACAAGTTTATATTCTTTATCTTTAAACATCTGACATTATGATAGATGAGCAATTTCACTTTTTCTCATGTTGCCTTTTTTAAGATACTGACTGTAACTGTTGTAGGTTATACAGTGTCAGAAGCCCACTTCATGGAAGATTATATCTTATATCTAGCTTCCTCTTTCATTGTAAGCCAACTATGTTAAAGGTGCAAGTCTTGAATAAAGGTGTTCAACTTACATTTATTTAAGTTAGTGGCTTACAAAATAACCAGCTCTTTTTTATTTTATTTCAGTACAAACCTGATTCATGCCGCACCTAAGAAAACAAGGTCACTGATCTTGCAGTTGTAGCACGACACTTTTGCACACATGAGCATGCACATGTTCACTGATGTCTCTGGGCAAAGCTTGTTCGATGTCTGACTTATGTATTTAAGGGTCCAGGCAACTGCTGGCCAACATGACAATCACACAGTGGATACACAAACTCAGCATGCAGCAGCCAGCGGAGAAACGTAAAGGTTAACCAAAACCCACTGTTCTGTACAGTCACTCATGACACCTCAGTCAGACACAGACCGGTCTGGATGTGTATCCTCTGACAATAGCAATAGCCTTTTCTCTGACTCTCTCTCTCTCTCTCTCTCTCTGTCCTTAAATACACAACATGAACACAACTGGTTAACCATGATTAGTAAAATGTAATGCTTGAGCTGCACTAGAAAGAGTGAAACAAACTTTTCTGCTTAAGAAGCAACTACTAGACAATAAAATCATGCTCCCACAAGAAGTATAAAGTATAACTATGTTTAACTTCTTGTGTCAGAAAGAACGCAATAGTGTTTGGCAGCATAATAAATATGACCACCAGCAATATTCAGTTAAAGCTGTTTGTTCTTACATAATAACAACAGCAGTCTGTATTGGACCTTTAAGTGTGGCTAATACTGTAATTTAAACCCAGTGACAAAATGTGTAAGCTCATTCAGTCCTGGTTGAGCTTGTTTCTTCACAGACGCATTTATTGTGTTTGAACAAGAGGGGCTCACATGTTAGCAAACCTCTGCGTATTCAAACAAACATTTGATTTGTCTAGATGAAATCTGTGTGAACCTTACCTTCTGGAAGATTGATTTCAGCTCACTGGGGTCCCCACGTTTAGTAGATTGCACCTAGAACAGCACATAATGGATTAACTTGTTTGTGACGATACTAATGTGGCTTTTTTTTGTTGTTGTTACATTTCAAAATGCTGCCCAGTAAAGTAGGTTTTGGAGGTGAAGCAGTTCAAAGAAGAAGCCGACTGATGTGGCATTGTGTCTCCTTGAAACGTCCACTGCTGTGAAGGAGATACAACAAAGACCCCACTGTGACGAACACGACACGCAATTAACGCTAAACAACTACACATACATTCACAATTATGAGGTTAGGCAGCTAACTGAACTATCGACTGACCAACAAGTCAGAGGTCGACGCGGGCTCATAACCTAACAACCGAGTAGCCGGCTAGCAAGCACAAACGACTCACAGGAGGAAGAGGACACAACCCCGCTGCAATGACATGCACAGATTAAAAGCTGCAAACAACGAGAAGACGAGTGCAACTTGAAAAACACCCGACTGTAAGAGAAAGCAGTGGCGTTGGCTAGTCTATCGCGGCAGTTTGATAGCTGTTTTAGCTTCATCTCGCTAACTTCTAGGTTGTGGATATATCATCAAGGCCAGCCACAGTCGGGCGGAGGCTAGCCCAGTGCTGCGACCGCCTCCGAGCCACCGTACCCGCCAGCAACACAGAATCTAGCTTTTGCTACTTCCTTAACATGAAAACGAACAGACAACAGAAAGAAATGTGAAAGTAGAGGATTGGAAATCGCTAAGAGAGCGATGCCGAAGTCACCTTGACCGCCATGCTGGTTTGACGTCACGTAGCCTACAGTGAGTGAGCGAGCTGGGCGCAGCGCACGCCCTCGGACGTGTGTAGTAGTGATGATGAAAACGAAACCGCGCAGCCTCTCATGAATACATCACATTCAATACTGAGCTTCCTTGTTAATAAGCATGTGTTGAATAGATTTCAAAAGTAATGACTGTGGAGATCATGTTCGGTGTGTTTAGTGAAAAAAATAAAGTAAAGTATCTTGTACCATTACTCTCTCTCTCTCTCTCTCTCTCTCTCTCTCTCTCTCTCTCTCTCTCCCTCTCGTTACCACAGCTACCATTGCCACTACAGTAGCGTCTTCTTTGTTACCTCATTTACATCGAAAGGGACAGCTTAGGGCAGGGGTGGGCAACTGGCGGCCCCCATCAACCCTCAACGTGGCCCTCAGGTCATTTTTTTTTTACATATCAATGAATTGGAAACATGAAGAAAATGTGACAAAATCTGCCATGAAATCATGAAAACCAGAAATACGTCCATGATAATATTTGATCACTGGCATATGTTGAATTAAATTTGAGACATAATTGATTTTTTTTTTTTTATAATTGATTCATAATTGATCGTTTTTGTATACTACAATTTGGCCCTTTGGCAGGGAGAATTAATTGAATGTGGCCCTTGCCGTGACCAAAGTTGCCCGTCCCTGGCTTAGGGTATGTTTACTTTGACAAGCCACTTCAATTTGTTTTTTATTTCGTAAACCCTGACATGAATCAAAATTTATATCTTACTTACATTCCTATTCTATTTGATTAATATTTTTATTACTATATTTCTACTGCTATATTGTATATTTTGGAGCAACTGTAACAGTCGAATTTCCCTCTGGGATTAATAAAGTATTTCTGATTCTGATGAACTGGAGAATATCCGCTTTTTAATCAGGCCCAACAGGGGCGTGCAGACATTTCGGTGCAAAGGGGCTTTAGCAAAATAAAAACAAAACAGCAGGGGGAAACACACTATCAAGTACTGGGTTGACCTTATATTCACATTTTATCTTAGACATTGGTTTGGATATCCAAATGTTGTGTTTTACTACTGTCTTCATGGTTTGCACATAGTAAAGATATAAAAAAAATTCTAGATATAGACAAAAGAAAAAACAACAACAATAATCTACAATTTCCCCTGATTTAATAATCAGTTGTATTTCATTGCTGTATTGTTCATGCTACCAATTGATGGTGTTAAAAGACAGGAAGAGGAAGGCTTTCCCAGCTTATAATGTAAAGAAGCTACTTGTCTAAAATAAATCCTAATGAGCTAACATAACCATTTAGGAAGTTGCACCTTTCCTATAAACTTAACACTTGTATGTTAATAAGTTGAATGCTAACAATACAACATTCCTTGAAATGTTTCATCCAATGCCTTTTCAATTCAGATCTGATATTGACGTGTTGATGTCACCCATTCGTTAATTAAGGGGAATTTTGAAGTTCCACATCCTTTTGACATAGAAGTGTTTACTTTCCGCTGGGAAATGTTGTCCCTTCTTCTGTAATTCAGATGAGAGCTTATCTCAATGACCCTGGTGAGGTGTCAATATGTGATATCTACTGTTTGTTGTTACTGATAAGGTTCTGACCAGTCTCTGCACTAACTGGCGTGTAGGCATTGCTTATGTAACTTTGCAAAAGTTTTATTTGCTGTTGTGGATAATGCTTCATGAACAGAGATATCTAAAGGTATGTTTGGGTATTAGAGGAGTTTTGGGCCCATTGCAATTGAGGTTGGACTCTGGACACCCTCTTTGGTTAGAAGACTGCTATTCTTGTATTTTTTGTGTGATTTCTTATGTGATTCACTAATACTAAAAAAAATAATAGAGGTAGCATAACAAGGAGAAAAGTCTGTTGCAACCACTGAATATGTGTAGCCTATTTGTAACAGTTCAGTAAGATTGTTGATTTAATTAAATGGAAGGAGTCTTTACTATATTTAAATCATTATCCTTGCCTTTGTTTGTTTTGTAAGTTCCACTGCAGGAAAGAAAACAACATTTTTAGCTTGAATCTCTTTTAAAAAAACAACAATCAAAAGAAAAACAAACAAAGCATGTTTGTTTAATGATAGTTTGACTACAAACTATGACGTTATGACTCCACAGGTGATCCAATTGTTTAGTTATTTACTTATTTCATAAACAACCATGACTGCTGGATCTTGGATTTGTAGTCCATCTTATTAGCACACTTGTTGGTTTTGGGAAGAAACCGGAGCACCCGGAGATAATACAGTCTTGAAAATACCACACCTGCTCAGACAGCAATGCGTACGAGTGCGCCACCGTGCGGTTCTAAAGTGTAACTACAACTGGTTCTTACGTAATCTTTGCATGCAGTGGGACTTCAACTGAGGTGCGCATGGGCACAATTTCATAAAAGTATAGTTAGTTGTTATATTGAAAAACAGTAAAACATTGCCCAGTGATAAATGATTAATCATTGTATAGTGAATTAGATTTATAATTCACTATTTATTTACAGTTAAATCAGTTCTGTATATTTGTAGGACCTCGAATTTACAGTCTCGTTCTTGTTATTATTAAACTTGCTGTATTTGATAATAACTTAATAAAGTTGTTAGCAAAATTCATGTTTGTTGCCGGTTACTGTGGTTACTGTCCTGTTCAGCGCAACGTCACGTGACGGTGATTCCTGTACCACGTGACCAGCAACATAAATCCATGGCGGCGCACTGCTCTGCAAGATCAGGTATTACACACATTAAAACATTCTGCATACTCAGCTACACCACCTGCTTACCTGCTCAACGGACCTTCTGTGTTTCTAAGTAACGTAAAAATGATTGACTGATTCAACAATTATATGAAATACGACAGCGGCGGTCATGTTGTATAAGAGAGGGGCGGTGTTTACCAGTGCAAACGTGCTAGCTAATGTAGCTAGTTTAAGTAGCATGTGTGAGCTTTGCTACCCAGAAGAAGTCCAATTTGTGCGCTACTTGATTGCATAAACTAGATGTTAACATATTTAAACAGTACTACTACTTTAACTTAAGACTTATTATGATTGACTATATAGTCATAAACTGAATTCTACCCATAGACTGTTGTAATATGCTCTGCAATAATTAAATACTTAAAGTAACACTGTCGGAAATGTGTACTTTGAATTATATCTTAAATATTTTGGTCAAAGTTGAATGAGTTTGTGTACTACTAGACTATGCCATGTTAAGAATTTCTTTTCACATTTTCGACTCAAATATTTAAATCCTTGCCCGAGCACAAGCAGAAGTAAGCTTTTAGTTAAAACACTTACATTAACTCAACACTTAAACATTATATAACATCATCAACTAAATCCAAATGTTAAATGCGCTGTAAAAGTAGATCCTACTCAGCTCCTTTGTGAATGAACTAGATTGAAAAAAGTAACATTTTGAAGTGTATGTTGAAGATAATTGCACATCCAAACCTCTCTTTGTGCTTTTGTTACAAATGAACACAAACCAGCACAGTAATTCTAGGGTCATAACAAGGACATTAATATATAAGTGCAAAGCCTTCCTTAGCTTCTATATCACATTGTTTAGGGAACATTCTCCATCAGAACTATGAGGAAATACATAGATGTAATTTAAAACTGTATATAAATGTTTTAATGGTCTTTTGACTGGGTTTTTATTTAACAGTTGCTCTATTTATGTCTTGAAGATATTTTGTTTTAGCCTTGGAACTTGGGTCTTCATTTTATGCCTGCACCCCTGACTAGTGGTTAAGTCATTTTAATGATTATTGACCTTCTTCTTTTTTAATTTGTGCTTTTTTTTGGATAAAAGTGAGTGGGAGACTGCATGACTCCAACTGGAGGTGACAACATGATCAGTGACGCAAAGTGTGGTCATCAGCCTCTACATCCCATATAGTTCTATATTTGCTGAGGTGCTTACGAGCCCAATAACAGGCTGAGACCACACATGTATCGCTGGTGATCGAGCGACAACTAGTCGTCTCATCTACATGTTGATAATGTTATTGTTTACTTTGACATGATCATATTCATCAGTTACCTTTCATGAATCTTCCACAATACATAAAACAGAAGAAAACACACATAACAGTCAGTCTAAACATGAATATTCTTGTCACAAAAAGTCTTGTCACATCCTTCCCTTCTTTATTGTGTTGCTTTTTTTCTTTTTCTTGTAGGATTGGGGTCCTTACTATGGAGAGTATGTTGTGGTCCCTCAACAGCCCTGCTGTGTCAGCAACGTCGTCGCTTCTTCTGGAGAAAGTGGAAAAGTTCTCAAAATGTAGTTCGTCCTGCGACTGTGAGGCCTGCTTATGCAGTACCAAAGGTAGAGCCTCTTACATCATCAGGTTGGGGGGAAGGGGGAGGGTTGCTGCCAAAATTAATTGGGGGCATCAGAGAGTTGCTGAAAACAAGAGACAATATTGTAGTTATCATTCCTGCTATTTCAACCTTTATGTTAGTTCCTTTCGACGAGGCCATATTCTGACTTCAATGCCAGTGTGTAGGCTGACATAAATACAGATGGGGTAGGGATTCAAATAAAAGTATATTCTACATATACTTCAGTTAGGAATATCACTATCGGACACCTCTACGTTTCTTGATTCTAATTTAATCTAGAAGTCTTCATATAGTTTCATAGACTATAGATTCTATAGTCAGGTGGAAAAGACCATATGAAAAAAAGACGAGATTATGATTAATAAATCAGATAATACTGACTTAATCTCTATAGATAATATGAAATAAATATTCAGGCATGTGATTCTTCTGCATTCATCCCCAGTTCTGGATTTTCTGATGTGAAAAGGTGACTTAAAAGGAATATGTAGAAGACCTGTTTTCAAAGAAGGCAGGTAACAGGCTGAACAAGGAAAATAACGAGAATTGCAGGACATAAAAGGCTTAAATGACTTATGATGCTTTGATTTCCAAATATTCATGCTAATGTTTGTGTGTAGCTTGAACTAAACCTGGTTTGAAATTGACAGCAGTGAACCATATTAGCTGTTTATGTTTATGTTCTGGCTGTACATGTAGTCTACTTCAAAGTACAAACTCACTTAGCCTGCAGCTAAAAGGCACAGCAAACAGCTTTGTGCTTGTAAAGAATTACCCTGTTTTGATAAGCGCTTTGTTTCTGTGTGTCTTCCTAACAAGGCTGGAGCCAGAGATATATATATATACTTTTTTTCCCCTCATGGAACATTGTGACAACAATTTGACCCCCAACCCCCCTTCCTACCTGCTTTTTTCTCTTCTCCCTGACTGCAGCACATTGTGCGGCCCGACTATGTAGGCACTGGTCTGGTCCCAGAATGGCCAGACTACATAGAAATCAAAGGTCAAGAGCAGATTGAAGGCCTTGCCAGAGCATGTCAACTAGCAAGACAAGTACTGCTGCTTGCTGGAAGCAGTCTCAAGGTGAGCAGCCTCACTCACTGTAAGAAATGTTTTTTTATTCTATATCAAGATTAAAAAGCACAACCATTATGACCTTTGGCTTCCAGGTTGGTATGACAACAGATGAAATAGACTTCATCGTGCATCAGGATATAATCAAGCACAATGCCTACCCATCCCCTCTCAGATATGGAGGTTTCCCAAAGTCGGTGTGTACATCTGTGAACAACGTGGTCTGTCATGGCATACCTGACAGGTAAACAGGGGGGGAATTCACTCTTAATATTTAAATCAGGGCTTTCTGGGGGTGTTTGCAATCAAAGTGTATAGTCTCAGGCTGTGTATCCATACTGAGCATGTTAAAGGTAACGGAAATAGGAAGGGTAATGTACTCTTTTACATTTTTCTTTTCATTGGTGCTGGACTTGTGTGCAATTCTTGTTGAAGTTAATGGGAAAGCATGGGAAGTCCCAGCATAGCCATCATATCTATATGTTTTAACATGTGACTGAAAAATGCTTTCTGAAAATACTTAAATTTGAAGTTACCTTTGAAAGGAGAAGCATTGAAGTCTGGCTCCTTTGCAAAATTAAGAATACCTAATGCCGAATCATTTTATTTTTATTTTGCTTTGTTATGAGCATTTTGTGCTGTACTATTTAATCAGCAGTGAAATGGTGTTATTGCTGTTTAATATCACTCAACATGAAAACAGAGATGCAGGACCTACTGTATTCTTAATATTAAAAAAGTTTGTTTTCTTTGAATATCAATCAATCAATCAATTCTTGTTTGTATAGCGTCAACTCATAACAAGTGTTATCTCGAGACACTTTACAAAAGAGCAGGTAAAAGACCTTACTTATGCTATATTACAAAGACCCTATCCATCATGAGCACTTTAGCAAAGCAGCAAAAGTTACAGTGGTAAGAAAAAACTGCCTTATAAAAAGAATATATATTTGTGTATTTATGTTTATGTGGTTAATGTAAGGGATTCTTTGTGGGGACCAACACATACAAAGGCTCAGCAACCCTACAGCTAGCGCTAACTCCAGGCATCATGTGGCTTCCCCGAGAGAATCTCCACTCAACTTCCTCATCTCCGGTGTAAATGTTCAGGCCCGATTCACTTTAAATCACCCATGTTAGATTTTAATGCAGTTGTTACAGATTTTTGCAGCACATTTGTTCATTCAAAGCACATTCCATTCATGGCGTTTGTTTTGGACCTTTGCATGTGCTTTTTAGTTTGCATTGGTTCCATAAATGCTGCTTAGTTTTTCATAATATAGGTTGATTTGACCTTTCCATTTATCAGCCCCTGTAAGTCTTTGAATGCACCATAATGTTTTTGTTTATATGTGCCCTGCAGTCGGCAACTTCAAGATGGAGATATTATCAACATCGATGTCACTGTGAGTTTATGCTTTACCACACTAACATAAAGTCACTGGGGGAAAATGTTACTGAAAATGTGATTAGCTCCAGTAATACTTTTTTAACTATAGATTTCTGCCTATTCATGTGTATTCAGGTATACCTGGATGGTTACCATGGTGACACCTCAGAAACCTTCTTAATTGGCCAGGTGGATGAAGTTGGGCAGCGACTGGTGGAAACAGCCAGACGTTGCAGAGATGAGGCAATCGCTGCTTGCAAGCCTGGTGCACAGCTTTGTGTTATTGGAAACACTATCAGGTAGACACACTCACAACGTATTGCACACAATGATAATTCTCTAAAGTGCGAGCTTAACGTTTTTTTTTACTGCTGACAGTGAAATAGCCCATGCCAGTGGCTTTCAGGTCTGTCCTTATTTCATTGGGCATGGAATTGGCTCCTACTTTCATTGCCATCCTGAGATCTGGCACCATGGTAAGTTTTCACACACAATCCTCCCATGTATGCATCACGTGTGTGATGTTGCGTGCACATACCATATACTTTGCACTGCCCAAAAATACTTGTATAAGGTTTTTGTTATATTGTAAGGACTGACTTGACATAATACATTGTACACTGTAATTGTGATATCACTGCAAAATGAGTGAAAGTTTTCACATGCAAACCATACACATTTCCAGAAGTTCTTTTTTTAAAGAAAATCCTGATTATCTCTCTTTTCAGCTAACGACAATGACATGACTATGGATGAAGGGATGGCTTTTACAATAGGTGAGTAGCCTTTTGCATTTATTTGTGCTCATTAAAATGCTGCTTTGAATGACTTTTTGGCTGATAGTGTGTGTGCATTTTTAGAGCCCATACTGATGGAGGGTTCTGCAGAGTATAAAATCCTGAAGGACAAGTGGACAGCAGTGTCTGCAGATGATAAAAGGTACGTGGTGGACAACCAGAGATGTCTTTGCACTGTGATTTATTTGCAGATATATTAGTAAAGTAATTTAATTGTTTCCATAGTTGTAAAAAGCCTCAACTTGTTTTTTTAATACAACTGCTTGTGTGTGGAAGTGTACCTCGTGAGATACAGTATTCTACTGAATCAACCTTTTAAGTGCCTTTTAAATCATTGTTGATCTGTAGAGAGATCCGGCTAGCAGTTTCCCCTTGCTTCCAGACTCTATGCTAAGCTAAGCTAAGCGCCTCCTTGCTCCAGTTCCATACTTAGCCACAGAAATGAGGATAAAGCTAGAACGCACAATTCTAAAAATGGTTGAAATTTCCTTTAAAATCTTACATGTGCATTGTGTTTTGACTTGATTGTCCTTCTTGCAGGTCGGCTCAGTTTGAACACACGGTGGTCATCACATCTGACGGAGTGGAGATTCTCACTAAACTACCAGAAGAGAGCAATCTCTGACCTGCACAACTCTACCTCCTTACCCTTCCATGAAATGTTAGAAATCTGTTTACACACTACAACAAAACACGGCCAAGGGACTTAAATGATGACTCACCAAGACGCAAATGTATTTCTACCTTTACAGTTAGAAACACGTTTTATATGTTTCTTCCTGTAAAGTATTATAAATAAAACCATTAAATCAAATTTCTTATTTATTTTTAAAATAAAAATGGGCTCATCACATGTACAGCATCTGTATATTCAGGTTGACTAAGGTGGTATTTTTACTCGAGACTGGAACATAGAGAGAAAGTGTCTGCATCTTTAATGTTAGTATGGGAATCCAATGCTGCCGGGATTCAGTCTTTCCTTATGTTAGCCCTCCAGTGGTCAAAGGGAATATAATTATTTCAAACTGACAGATGTGTGAAGTTTTCTTTTCCTTTTAGTTGGATAGTTATTGTGGTGACAGCAACAGTGACACTGGAATAAGACAAAAAGGTCCTTGGACAGGACTTACCCCCAAATCATGTAAAATTCTTCTGTTATTTAATAAAATAAAACTCCTCTAGTTATGTAATTTACTATTCAGTTATATTTTCTGTCTTCTTTTTTTTTTAAATCTCACTTACTGGTTACCTTTGTCTAAATGGTTACTCTTTGAGTTGTCTTTACATTTCAAGGTATATCATTCAATTATGGAAAATGAAACCCTACATTTATTTGAACTAATTTAGTTTGCAGTCTAAAACAATGAAATATATTATTCATAAAGCTGGTCTGACAAAACACTGCATTCATACTTGAAAAAAACCTAACAGCCAACATTAATGTAATTTAATAAAGTACTGACATTTACAGGGTGTTGACTTTAAGGATCAAGACAGTTGTGCACCTTCCATTATTGTCTGAAATATAAAAATTGGACATCTTTTATTTTTTACAGTTTGAAGACTCCAATTTCAATGGAGTTCTGCCTCTTAGAGAATACTGTGAGGTCGAGTACAGCCAGTAGATGGCAGCATATACCGGAACATTAAAGTCAGCCTGAAGTCTCATTCTTGATGAACACACATCCAACATAACCATATGGTGGAAAACACTTAATCTCAGTATATTTAAACACGTCTCCTCATTAAAATAAGAACTATTTCATGACCAAGCTTCAATAATCAGAATCTGAAATACTTAGTTATTTCAAGGGTGAAAATTGTGCGTTACAGTTGCTCTTACAATATAGCAGTAGAAATATAGTGATAATAAATGATAAATCACTGTTGCAAACTTCCCCCATGGTATGACTTTTTGCTCAGCTGCCTAATATGATGAGCATATTTCATAACATCTCCAGTCTGTTTTCAAGTCTAGCTTGTATACATAGATTGAAGAGAATGATGAACAAATGTGTACAAGCCAGAGAGAAAAAGCGATTTCCAGGCAGAGCAACATCTGTTGCACATCTATTTCTTTATAGATTCCTCCCTTCTATTTATATCTTCTTTATCTGCAGTCGGTTCAAATAAAGAAAAGAGATCAAATATCAGACTTTTTCTGTCTCACCTCTTCTCAATTTTTATAATGTTAACTGAAACACACTTGGACAAAACTTCTCCCGTTTCTCACTATGATTATGGCAACAAAATTATAGGTGTGTTAATTAAACGAAAGTTGGATTACAATGTGCAGTATGTGGTTGAAGTCTTCACATAGTTGGTTGTACAATTAGAGGTTCGTCATGATTTTTTTTTTTGTAGCTGTAAGTGAGGAAGTCACTGTGGCATATGGATGCATCACAGAGAAAAAAAAGAGTACAATTTGGATTCCAGCCCACTGGGTGTGTTTTCTCTTCCTGCCAAATGTGTGTGTGCGTGTGTTTCTGCGCACATGCCACTGCGAGTTTGTGGGTGGGGCAGGAAGGATTAGGCAAAGAAAGGTGGGTAAACTAATCAGGAGTCTGGTCATGTCCAGCCAGGAAATGATTCACATATGATTTTATTTGACGAAGGTACTGGGATGATAAGGGTTACATGCATTTAGTCAGCAGTTTAGGTGGTAAAACATATTACACATTACAGGGTACTACCAAAGCATGTTTTAACATTCAGAAACATAGAGGTAAAATGTCAGTCTATGGATGACCTTGACATTCAAGATGTTGGAAAGGATATATTCTCCAAATATTCAATGAAGGGAGGGACCAGATTCCATTAATTTTTTTGAGCGATCAATTTTAAAATGCTATTCTTCTCACTGTAACAAACACTACTTGTCATTTAATTTAATGTGTGTTTGTGTTTCTGTTGCAGGAGTGTGAGCTTCCTGTGAATCAGAGCATTGGCTTCCATTAGCAATGATTAATTAATATCAAAACATCTAAAAAATCTCAAAGATACACAGATGAGGTTTGAAAGCAAGACAGAGAGAAAGTGAATGCAGAGAGCTTTGGGAGGATATCAGGGGGGAGTGGAGCTGGGTGAGACGGCAGGATTGAGGGAGGAGCAGGGAGTGGCAGGGTGAGGTGTTTTGGATTGTGGTCATGAATTTTCTCTTCAGTCTCTCATTCTTCTCCTGCATGTTGAGACTCATTTCTCCTCTCTCCTTGAGCTCTGCAGGTCTCTTGTGATCCTTGCCTGTTTATGTTAGGGACCTCATCAGTGTTCAACCATCAAAAAAACTGTTTAAAAAATGTGATAGCTTCTATTAATAAAGATTTTAACATGGAAGGTTGTATTTCTTCCTGTTATGTTTTGGTTAGCAGTGTACCATATGGACTATTTTAGAGATGTTTGATGGGAAAGCTAATTGTTCTATCATCCAGTCATATAAAAAAATCCTTATCCTTAGTTTTTCCATCCACAAAGATGGACATTTTAATTTGTTTTACCAAAATATTTGACCTTTATCTGTTTCAAAAGTTTTCAAAACATTTTGTTTGGGTTAAGCCACAAAAAAGTAAAAAAAAAAATCCAGTTTACTTTGTTCCCATAATAGATCTCCATATTGTTCATTAAATCGCCATAATAAAAGTACTAGGAGTTAGTGTAGATGACCAGGGCATCTCTGTAGTGCAAACATTCCACCTACAACATTATTTAAGGAACAGACCTATTAAATTTTACCTAACATGTTACATAACTGAGCAGTAGTGCTGAACAACCAATCAAAATATAACAAAAGAAGAATTTTTCAGACATGTAGTATGTGGTAATGTACAAAAAACAAAATGTCATCTGTGGGGTTCAGGTCAGTTGAGTTGGCTGGCCAAGTAATATATACATATATGGCCACAGTAATATATACATATGTATGACCATGGTCAGTGAACCAGTTACTGGGTTTGGCACTGTGGGCAGGTACCAAGTCCTGCTGGAAGAGGAAATCAGTATCTCCATAAAGCTTGTCAACAGATGGAAGCATGAAGTGCACTAAAACAGTGATTCTCAACTTGTCTAGCTTCAGGACCCACCACCAACTCCTCATTGAAAAATCGGGACCAAAATTTCTGACATTTTAAGACCATCATATTTATTTACTGAAAAATTGAGCAGTTTGGACCTCCGTTGGTACAAAACATGTGACAGAAGCAAGAAACTGAACAAAACAAACATGTTAGTGCTAAACAGACTTTATTTACGCTCTATGACACACATTCACGACCCACAGAAAATGGCTGCACAACCCACCTCTGGGTCCTGACCCACCAGTTAAGAACAATTGCTCTAAAATCTCTCGGTAGACGTCGACGGCTGCCTTGACTCTGGGCTTGATAAAACACAGTGGACCAACACCAGCAGATGACATGGCACCCCAAATCACTGACTGTGGAAACCTTTCACAGGACTTCTGACCTGACCCCCATGGAGAAGCTATGAAGTATTGTCAAGAGGAAGATGAGAGACACCAGACCCAACAATGCAGACAAGCTGAAGTCCACTACCAAAGGTCAGGTATATTACACTTTATATCTAATGAATCTATAACATATGAATGTTTCAGTTTTTTAATTAATTACGGAAAAACTAACTTATTCCCCAATTTTCTAATTATATGAGATGCACCAGTATCAGTATAATCAGTTAGCAGAAGATTGGAACTTCAAGGTAAATGGATTTGAGCTCGTAAAGTGTTTTTCCAGTCTTTTAACTACTCAAATCACTTTTACAACGCAGGTCACACCTTCCTATTTACAGTGATAGCAGAGGCTACTATGTAAAGTGGCCATTAGTATTAGCTATCCCATTCATACACATTTATATGCCGCAGATGAAGCAACGGGAGCAACTTGGAGTTAAGTGTCTTGCACAAGGACACATCGGACATGTGGCTGCAGGAGCTTGGGATCTAACCCCTGACCTTTCTGTTGAGAGATGACCAACTCTACCACTGAGCTACAGCCGCCCCAAAGGTAAATTGTGTAACAGAATAACATTATAGAGACAGTTCTTTATTTTATAATGGTGTAAACTAAGTGTAGGATTTATGCATTTATGTTTCTTTTTTGTTATTTGCGTGTTTATAGACAACATAACTAAGTCATCAATCCATCAAATCAATAACAAAGCTCTACTGTCATTATGCTTTTCTACTTTTAAGTTTATTCTGCAACTGCGTCATATTGGTGTCCAAGATTTTGATTTCACATTGCATTACGACGTTGCAGAAGCACATTGGTTAAGAAACAGTGGTGGCTCCACAAACACACACTCATGCACACACACACACACACAGACACACACACACCCATTATGCCTCCATGACATTCATATTGAAGGTGAGACACTACATGGGTGTAAATATTGCACCTTGAACAGGTTATATGAAAATAACAACTTTTTGTGGGTGTTACAGTACTGGATATAAATAAAGAAATGTCTGATTCCCTGAAGTACACACCTTGGTGTGTGTTTTGTTATGCTGTCCTCATCCGACAGTGTTAAACTGTTCTGCAACTTCTGGATGATGAGGTCAGTTTGTTTCTCCCACGTCCTCACATACCATGTATGCAAACCTACATCTTTATGTCTGTGAGAGTGAGACCGTTACTTATCACACTTGCCTGGGATCTCACTGAGGGGCACCACAGGAATTCTTGGTTTCCTTGGTGACCTATGAATCGTGGTATGAGCAAAGTGACGCATCATTTTCAGACCTGTAGAGGCAGATCTGTCTGACACACTGATGCACAGCATGTGTTGAAGTTGATGAACCCTTTTTGTTGGGACAGAGCACCTGGAGGCTGTACGAAAACAGTTGAGTTTATTAGTTGGAAGTAAACTGAGTTAGGACATGTAATACTGATATCGTCACAATGAATGGCTTTCTTCACCATGAGGAAAGGTTAAATGAGTCAAACACCTCACGACTCATTTATTTTAGAAAGGAACCATTTTCTAAACCCAGCTTGGAGGTGGTAAATTAATCTTCACACCCTCTAAGCATGAACACATCAGCAGCTGTTGCTTAATGTAAATTATATCCAATATCCTATAATTTTTATCTCCATATGTTGTTTCATTTTTCAGCCTTTTAATATACTAAACATTGACTGTAAATATACTAAAGCAAATGAAAGCACCTCTGTTAGGCTGTACTGCAAGTGTTTGAGCTTATTGCTAATATCAGCTTGCAATGATAATGCTAACGTGCCGATATTAGCATGTGTGATCTTAAAGATGTTCACTAAAAGTTAGCATGCTAACCTGCTCACCATGACGATGCTGCTAACAGAAGCATCAATCATGTTTACCATACCCACTGTCTGAAATAATTCAAGAATGCTAACATGCTTACAATGATAATGTTTAGATGGTAATTGTACGCATATCATTTTTGCCATGCTCATTATCTTTTATGTACTTGCTGATTGCAGTATTCTTTAAGACTCACAATGACAATGCCAACATGTTGACAATAGGCTACTTTGTGAGTATGACCATAGTCATGGTCTTCAATTTACACATAATCATATTTGAGGCATATGTTAGTTTCAGAGCTGTGAGACGGGAAGCTGCATAAACAGACTGAAACTTATGATAATGAATTGATACTGATAACCAACAAAATATGCAAAACAAATAGAGAGACTTGAGCGCTAAAAGAGATCAGAATTATATGCTACAGAACAATACTTACATGCACAGGTAGAGATCAATAAAAATGTTAAAGGTACAGCTTTGTTGACAGGGGTCGACATAAAACAAAAGTTCCTCACATTAGCTTTAATCAAAATGCTGATTTAATCATGTGCATGCTCACAATGGTAGCTTATACCAACATGCTAATGTTAGCATGTATAATGGTTACACGTCTACCATCTTGAGGCTTTAAGCTTAAGGTTAATGTCAGTATGCTTGATGCATGGTTTATTTTCCCATCCTTTAATTATAGATGAATGCTAATTTAAGCAAGCTAACATGCTCACAATGACAACGCTATTATGCTGATGTGTTTCATCTTAGTTAAGCATGTTTTTAGTCATGCAATTTTTTACTAAAATGTAAACAAACGGTCATTGCTTCCCCTGGAGCTATGCCTACAAATCTTTTATACATCACAGGATATGAAAGTATCATTAAGTAGGCAAAATATGATCGAATATTACATTTGAAAAAGGTGCAACAGAGTACTGAATCTTTGCTACCTCTTGTCTAAGGCTTAGCACATGTATGAGAGCTGTTTTTGAGTCAAATTGGGCCATAAGAAGTATATGTGTCACAAGTTACAGTTAATGTGTAAGAATGCGTGGGTGGTGTATGCAGCACTAGGAGACGCCTGTAAATTCAAGTCACCAGACTAGTGCAGGGAGGCTCCCCTCTTGATTGACATTTACAAGTTGGAAAACTTTCTCTTTTGACCTCTTGACTCTTTAATCGCAAAGAATGCCTTTTGTCTTTCAAATATTTTTAGAGAAGTGATCCTTTGCTCCCAGACCACAGATAAGGAACACAAGCTAGCCAACAATACCATGTGCGAAGCTTTGATTTCTGGGTGTATCTTTCTGGCTTTTTTGTGTGTCTTTGTTCCTTTGACACCCTTCCTGAGTCTTAACAACCAAAGAAGACTGGTAAACTAATAGAAGGGATGCTGTGTGTGTGTACATGGTATGCATCACCTGAGGCATCTATAGTAGGCCTTTGATAAATGCTTACTGTATACCTCTGTTGTCTTCATGTCTGACATCCACAAAAACACAAACAGAAGGGAGCTTACTGCCCATCACGAAGGAAAAAAAGTACTCTTTATTCCCCTGGAAAATGTCACCCTATTTTCTCTTGATCTATTTAACAAATGTCTCTAAAACAAAGACTTGTAGTACCAGAGACAAAATGTTGCAAATAATGATAAGCAGACTGTGTTATCATCATATTAATAACAAAAGACAAGTAGTTAAGAGACATACATTTAATGTGATTTACCCGCTTTGACTGGTCTCCTTCCTATTAATCGTAGATATTTTCAACAATGGAAACTGATCTGTGTGCATTTCAACCAAAGGTATAGTTCAGCATGGCCAAAACAGTTGTTAATGGTGGAAGGATTTTTTTTAAACAGTCCACCCACGATCAAAGGCCCCTGCAGCCTACAAATGGAAGATGGAAGTTAAAGGATCACCTAAGTCAGAAGGAGCTATAAATTCTTGTATTTTGTTTAAAACAGTCCTTGAAATAGTTAATGAGATTTCCCCGTGGTATAGGTGGTGGACACAACAGTTACAATTTTCAGCATACAAGCATAAAAGGCCCCTTCTTGTTTAATCAGCACAGTAAAACTATTTGACTGTTTGCCGCTTAGACACTTTACTACAACAATTTGGACTTATATTGTCTTCCTGAAAGAGTGGGCAGGGGGACATCTTTATTGCTTTGATTTCACAGCCAGTCCAGTCCAGTACCTCACCACAGGCTGTTTTCAGACAAAAAGCCTCAAAGGTGCATGTGGTCCAATTTAAAATGTGAATGGAGTTTTGTTTTAATTTACTTTCTTCAAACCAGAAGCTGATGGCTAAAAGCTTAAAGGGGTTAAAAATGCAAAATTCAACATTCATAAGTGGAGCTGGCAGGAGGGTAAAAATAATACTTTAAATCCGACTCCACTGGAATTAGACACATGATCTTTGAAGTCAGAGACAGTGACAAGAATTTGATCGTCGACTGCCAACTTGAATCCTTGAGGAGAAAGCTGAACACAATGAGAGTTTTTTTTCACACTATGAACCTCCCTCAAGTTAGCTAACATCTTTTTGAATCACACCTGGACCCCCTACCACACGATCCTCTCCTACAATACCGCCATCTCATATTACATCCTCTAGCCAGGGCTCAGACACGCACATTTAGCACTCTTCTGGGAGGTATATATGCAAAAGGGGGGTTGTATTGTCCCAAAGGTTTTACAGCACTGCTAGACATGAGAAGGCATCAATTACTGCTGTAATCAATACACTCATCAACGAGGGGAAAGGATCTCTTACAGCATGCACTGAGAGTATGTTTCGGCTGTGAGTATAAGTCCTCCTAAGAAATAGGATCAATACTGTAAATGAGAGATCCCTCATAGGGGAATACACATGTGACATTTGTCCCCACAATGTCACTCGATTGCTTACTGATAGCTTTGTTTTCTTTCTGTTTTTGCAGCACATGATACAAACAGCCCCCTCAACAAACTTATATGTTCTCAATGTTCATATAAGCAACCTTGTTGTAAGCTCATATTAAAGAACAACTCTCATGATTTATATGGGTATTAGACTTTTACATAATCAGCCTATTTAGCAAAAACTGGACACAAGACGAATCAGCTATGAAGCTGTCTAAAGATAACAGAATAAGCCAATCAACACCCCTAATGCTTCATTATTGTGTTTTGTTTCTGATTTGTTTGAGTCATACAAAAAGTGTAAAGGACATTTCGAGATGGAATATTTTATCGTAGGACAAAGTGCAACTGGCATTTCCAATATTTCCAATCTTTATGCTAAGTTTGTTCGACTGCCTGTTGGCTGTTGTTTCTAATGAACCTGACAGACAATCACTATTTTAGATATCTCTTAGCAAAAAAGCTGATAAGTGCACTTTCCCCAAATGTTTTCAATTTGAAATATATACTGTACGCTGTCTGTAACCCTTTCGGCCTGCTGTAATGAGAAGAGCTGCACAATTTTTCTACTTCTTGTTTCTTCTTGCATGTATGACTGGTTTTCAGCTAAAATATTTTTTTTACCAACTTTTCTGATCTGCATGTGGTTCTCAGAGAAAGTGCATTCATGTGTTGAAGTTGTGAAAGATCAAGGGTTTGGAGTTCAATGTCATTGTGGAACAGATTGTGCGTGTGTGTGTGTGTGTGTGTGTGTGTGTGTGTGTGTGTGTGTGTGTGCGCAAGCATTTATCAGTATCCCAAGGCTATGTTTCTACAGTGTCATAAAAACACACACCCTACCACTCGGCTCGTTGCGCCACACCCTCAGGTGAGTGTGCGTTTGTTTTCCCTTATTGCTAAAGCTCCAAGAACAAATGCAGGGCTGTGGCTCGGGCAAGTCCAGGCACTGAATTTTAACCTGTGCGTGTGTGTCAGAGAACATCGCTTTGACTATCATTCCTCTACTTTAGGGCAAGGTTTTTACTCCTCTGATTTCGCAATACTGAACATGCTCAAAAAACACACTCATGTCTCAATTCTGAGTTCAGTAGAGATAGTTAAAAAGGTATGCAACGTGTTGGAGGCCTTAATAACGTGTATTGTGAAATTATCACAAAGATTGAGTAAAATCTCTTTAAGACAGGGAGCCCTATCATGGCCAACACGTTATGATGATGTGCCATTTGTGTTTCTGACTCTGAGTAAACCAGCAATAACACAACAATAATGAGGAAACCCGTTTGGAGATGTATCTAACTGTTATTTTGTTCTTTTAAAAGTCTGATCTAAAAACTTTTATCAGTGTTTAGATTTATCAAAAGGACTGGGTGTTACAATCCCTGATACTTTTGAGTATTAAAAGGCGGGAGCTGTTTGTCAACTCTTCATTATTTGCTTTCATTTTTGTCACTACATCGTGAATGAATGTGAGCTGTTCAACACACAACTGTAGCAGCAGCCGCCTCTGGGTCTGTCAAAGAATGGACGAGATGTGTGACCTTTATTTCCCTGGAGGATAGCAGAGGAGAAGAAGAAGAAACGGAGGGATAATCTTATTGACAGGCTGTGTGTGTGTTGTGTAGATTAGCCATTTGAAAAGATACAATGAAACAAATTAAGAAGTTTTAAACTGATTCAAAGTGGGAGACGCTGAAAAGTTGAACACTAAAAGCTTATTTCAGAAAGAGGAAGTTTCTTATTCCGGGTTATCAGTTTATTTGGGAGGGGCTGTTTACTTTACAAAAGAGTTCCAGAAGCAAAGACTGAGCTAAGCTAACGCACCTCAACACTCTGCTGTATCTTATCAGCAATATGGTTCATTCCTGTTTCTGACCTTCTGCGGACAGAAGCATCAATCATTGCTGTTCCTGCAGCTGGCTGCTGCTCCTACCTGGAACTCGAACAAACCCCAAGCTTAGATTGTACCAGAAAAACAACAACACGATGCAGAAATAGAGTCACTAGGCTGACAGTCACATGATTTATGGATTCCATAACTTTACAGAGGGAGATTTACTTCAAGATGGTGTTATCATGACATCTAAGATATGTGACAAATCTTTTTTTTAAAGCTTTGAAACTTTAAATTGTTAACATTTCATATGCACCATATCTTCTTATCTTTTTTTATGTATTTGGATACTAAAGACGAAAGGTAAACTCCTACTGAAGCAAAGAGCTGATCCTTAGTGAAGATCATAAAGACATCTGTATAACCACATTCTTCCCCTGCACTTTCCCTCTCTGCAGCCCCCTCTTCCACCATTATTTGTGCCTCTTCTACTGTATGTGGGCAGCTTCTTTTTTATCACTCTCCCTCTCTGTGTCTGCCCTCTCTCTCTATGCCCAGACAGACAAAGCCTGCGTTGTCTGCTGAAATGCTGTGCTGCTAGGACAGACTTTGGGATCAGTGTCTCATGGAATGCCTTGAAAACCATTTAGTGAGAGAGAGTGTCAATGTGCGGGTGTTGTGTCCAATCTAGTGTCTGCTGGCTGCTTTTGGCACTGTGACTCATCTCATGAATCATTACAGAAGACACAGACACTGTGCTGATATGGCATTTATCAGTCTAAAGGAGAGTGCTGGAAAGATTGTAAATTTAAACTTTGACTATTTTCTGGCTTTGTATCTCTCAGTTTCTAGATCCTACACACTTAGAAATTCCCCTGTTAAAAAACGGTAAACAACTGGCAGTAGGGTTGCCAGAAAGTTACTGTAAAATTAACGGTATATTGCTGTTGCTGAGTTTTCTACCGTTTTTTTAAATACAGCAAAAAGCTGTTGTTTAACAGGAAAATACTGTTGAAAGAATTAACTGTTTACTACTGTTTATTTACACTTCTTCACAAGAGGTATATTTGCAGATTTTTACTGTGAATTGTAAATACTATAGATTAATTTCCTTCTATCAAAATGGACACAATATATTTATTTTCTAAACCTAGTGATTTGATTAATTAATCCTTGCATGTCATGTTATAAAACACCATGTTTTAAAATAATAAATAAACAGTGCATTTAAAATTGAAACTTAAAATATTAAGACAAATGCATTGCAAAAAATACGGTAAATTACCGTTTTGTTTCCTTCAAGCAATAATACAGTAAAATATTGTTATAAACCATTATAATACAGTAAAGTCCTGTATTTAAACATGACAGGATCATACTGATGAAATTTCCTTGTAAATTTACAGCAATTTCTTAGAGTGTAGCAATGTATCTGGGCATATCTCAATTACAAAAACACATCTTTATCTTGACATTTCTCTGTTCCCACCTTTCTCTTGTCGTCCAGATCATTGATTATTGTTTGTTTTGATGTGTTTTTTGTGGCCAAGTCCAAGACAAAAATCATTACGTTTATTGTATCTCATTGTATAATATCCTATAATGTAAAAGAGCACTGTATCATAAAGTGTCAAGTATTGAATAGAATAGAATAGAACTCTACGGTATCATATTATATTATATGGGTACTGTGATATATTTCACTTGTGGCCGTGTATCATATTGCATCTTATTGTCTTGTATTGTATAGTATTGTTGAGTACTGTAATGTATTGTGGCATTATATTGAGCATCATTTTGTACTTCTAATGTTGTTGAGACTGATCACTTAAAGCCAACAAGGAAATCTCTCGCAAAAAATAACTACTGTATATTGACTCACCCGTGTTTTCCCCATGTTGACTTCAAGAAAGTCAGCAAACACAATTTACTGTGAGAGTGTGGAACAGTTTGGCGGCTCGCACTTTTATGTCACTGGGTAGTTTGCCAGCATTTCCCTCTTGTGGGATTTAAAATATAGGCTATTTTGTTTATGCCTGTTTTACCAAGGGAGTTTAACAGAAGTACTTTAACAGTCTTTATATAAAGATGTCTACCATAAGAAGCTGCAAATGTGTAGCCTGAAGCACTTTTTTTCTTGCTGATTATTTGTTTTGACAAAGCTTGAGGCACAAATGACCTGATTGGGTTGCAGCATTGATTTCCTACAAGCTGACAAAAGAAACACAATCTTTTCTCCCAAAATGACAATACAAGTTAACCATCCAGGCTGTTTGAGGTGAGGTTGTGTGTGTGTGTGTGTGTGTGTGTGTGTGTGTGTGTGTGTGTGTGTGTGTGTGTGTGTGTGTGTGTGTGTCTGTGTGCGTGTTTGTGTGCGCGTGTGTGCCAGGAGAGACCAGTGGGAGGGGCAGCCTGTGTAAGTAAAGTGGACAACATTCAACACTCCTGTAGTCAGTTAGTCGCCCTCCTGCACCTCCTGCAGTAAGAACTCTCATCTCAGCAGTTCAAGGGAGTTTATTATTTATTAGATTATTTGTCATGGAGGGCAGCAGGATCACCTGTGGCCTGTGGCTGCTCGTCTTTCTCTCTGGATGTCTGCGGCTGTCGGCTTTCAACCTGGACACCGATAGTGTCATGAAGAAGAGCGGGGACCCGGGTAGCTTGTTTGGCTTCTCTCTCGCGATGCATTGGCAGCTTAAACCAGATAGCAAGAGAATGTAAGTGCCACACTTCTGTGTTCAAAGACGATCAAGTTTGGAGTTATTTTCTCTGTGTATCGCCATAGCCTTGGAAACACGCTTCACACGTCAAATAACTCACAGCAATGTAGACAATTTTAGCTTTATTGTAAGACTGTCAGAGCTGTTACAGAAGGTGAAGTAGGCTAGCCTCTTTAAACCTATTTTTGAGAACTTCAGACATCATTCAAGCTGTATAATGACAGTAGGGTGCTAATAGGATACGGAACCGTTTGAGCAAAGGTGTGTCGCAGGTGGTTTCTTTCTTCACAGTTTTCCATAAAACAGTAGCTTCAGAAAACCATTACCCTTACTGTAGCAGGTTAGACTGAAATGGTTAATCTTTGGTGAGTCTTTCCTTCTAGTTATATATTTATTCGTATTTTTGGACATCAATAAAATAACTTGTTGTTCACGTGCACGCAAGTCGCGCGCCGACATTTGAGACTTTCTACCAAGGGGTGAAACTGAGCCTCGAGCGTTTAGCTACAAAACATCTCATTTAATCAGTCTTGGCGTTTTTAGGGGCATTGAATCAGAGGGTGTTGTCACCCAACATAAAGGTTTACAGCCATCAAGTGCTCACTGGTTAATAAGCATGAATATTAACTGACCTGAGATCAGACCAGTCACAGTCTCTACAATGGACCCACAAAAATGTACATGTTTGTCATTTAAGTGACTTTAAATGGTTTTTGTTCAGTTGTAGTCTAATTAGACAGGGAGGAAGTATGAAGGTCTACAGAGAAAGCAATAACTTACTGTAAAAATACTCTGTTAAAAGTCAAAGTCCTGCTTTGAAAATGTTACATAAGTAGTTATGATAAAAATGTAATAAAAAAAAAGTGATTTGACAGACAAAGCAAAGGCAGGAACTCAGTACAAAAACAGAATAAACATCAATAGTCAACACAGCTGCTGATGCTGTCTTTTATAAGTTCATCGTGGACATATGTATTATGAGTATACAGCCTTGATCAAAATGAATTAAACCATATAGTAATGGTGATATTATGTATACTAGCTGTTTATAGCTACAATGAAAAACTACAATGTTCTTTCTTACAGCACTTGAGAAAGTGTAGAGGAACTTTTCATAGTGTCTGTTGTATACAGTAGCATAAGTTGCAATTATGCAGAATGTTATATTTCTGTATTTTTATTAAATGCAATTTATGCTAACTTTGCATTTTTCAACGGATGTTGTATACAGATCTGATCAATACACACACTTATAGCTTATAGCAAGTCAGCATGTGTTGTGTGAAACTTTCCTTTAGTATTGGTGTTTATAGTGCTAATACCTGAAGGTCACCAAAGTATGTTCACTGTCATGTCAGGTATCTGATCTTGGCACAGACAAACCTTTCATATAAAGAATAAATACTCTTCATAACTTATTTACTCACTATTAGTGATGCTGCACTGTAGCAGACACACACACACACGCACTAACACACACACACACACACACACACACACACACACACACACACACACACACACACACACACACACACAGTATCAGTTTGTGCCCTAGTTTTAGGCTGTGTCTAAATGAGAGACACATGGTGATCAGCACAAGACCAAAGCCAGCACAGAGTCCCCCTGCTTCAGGTTGTAAAAATAATTCAAGAAAACAAACACATTTCAGTTTCTGTGAAAGGGAAGACAACAAAAAGTGTAGAGACTGTAAATTAAGTTGTTAGGAGAACTCGTAGCTACTGAACTGGATTTTGTATTTGACACTTTTATCTTAAGAAATATTGAGATATGTTTGTTCCCCTCAAGTTGTGGTTTGTTTTGACTGTATTTGTAGTACGTCAATGGAGTGGGTGTGCAGGGCATTTTTTCTGACATTGTTGTCTGACAATTATTGATCAAACTTTTGAATGACTAAGTTAGTTAATAAATAATAAAATAATAAAATAATTTACTCTGTTTGCAGCTGTAATCCTTGTTTTTGATGGATGTAAATTCACTCAGGTTTTAATTTTTCCCTACCCTCATGCACTAATCTGGTGTCAGGTACTTAGTTTGTTAACAAGTCTGATGTGTTACAGTCTTCTCTCTAGCCAGCTTCAATGAACTTGAAACATCCTCTGCATTTGTGAACTTATAGCACAAGTTTGAAAGTGTGTGTGCATGTCCAAGCAGGAAGCCATGTTTGTTTTGGAGGTGACGGTGCTCAACCTGCTGTTAAAGTGGTGGAATGTGCTCTCCCTGTTGGCTGTGTATTTGTGTGTGTGTGTGTGTGTGTGTGTGTGCACATGCATCCATGTGCTTTGTGTGTATGAGTGTGTTAGTGCGTGTTTGGTGTGTTCTAACGTTGCTGATGCGTGCTGTGGCTGTGCACTGAGGCGTTGCTGAGTTGTCAGTGACTTGGAGGAGCGTCAGAGAGCTCAAACTGCTGCTGAAAAATTCCTAACCTGAGGGAGGGGAAAGAAGAGATGGATTGATTGATCGACTTTTTTTGTGCTGACTTGGATTTTCTTTTCCTTAGAGAGTTCACTAACATGGATTGTAGCAATATGTGAGTAGAAGTAGGTGTGTGTGTGTGCGCTTGTGTCCCCCTCCCACACTTGTGTCTCTTCACTGCTGGGTGTGCACACTGAGTCACAATTCTTTACCAGCCATGCATGCCAAAGAAAGAGTTTTGTGAGGTCCCTCAGTGACAAGTCTTACATGTACCTGCAGGAGATGATGCGATCTTATATCTGCATGTGTGTTTTTCTGTTTGTGTGTGTGTGTGAAGCATTCCATGGCTGTCATAATTACCCGATGGCGCTGTCCCTATCATAAAATCAAGAGGGAAAGCGCCAATTGCATGAGTGGGGAGGAGAGGGAGGAGGTGACAGACTGAGGCTTAAAGAAGATTACGATCTTGGATGGTGTGTGCTAAATGTGCAAGAGAAAGAAGTTCATGCGTATGTGTGTGTGTTCTTGAGAAATAGATTTTAATATCAAAGTTATAATGTGTATATATCAAAGAAATGATTAAAGGAACAGAGAAAGCGTTTCAAGCTCCCTTTTCTGTCTTGCTCTCAGGTTGTCTGAGGTTACCTAACATCAAAGCAAGATGGAGTGAAAGAATCTTGAAAAAATAAAAAGTGATGCTGAAGGAATGCAGAGAGGAACATAAATCAGATTTACATCTGGGCAGCTGTCAGAATCCAGCCTGCTGATGTAGGGAGAGGTTGGGTAACACATGATAAAAAAAAAAAAAAAGCCTCTGGATCTGCAACCCATTTGGAGGGGAATGCCTCTAGTTGATAGGGTACCACTGGGTGTTTCCAAGTAAGAAAAAAAAACAAAAAACAAATCTTCTCTCTTAATTGGATGTCTCTCTCTCTCTCTCTCTCTCTCTCTCTCTCTCTCTAATGGTCACTCTGCGCTGGTCACTGGTGTCCTTCTGTTGGAGAGGTTGCCGTCAGTGTGTTTGTCTCAGTTGTGTTTGTCTTTGTCCTTCCTGCAGACTTAGCCCATGTGTTGGTGCTTCCTCTGCTGGTGTAGATAGTTTGACAGCGCAGATGGCCTCATCACAGTGTCAGGCCCTGACACATAATGTCAACTCCACTCTTCAATGGCAAATACCCAAAATAGTGTGTAGTAATAGACAATTGGTGTCCATTGAGATTAGTCTCTATTTTCAAAATCATGACAAGGAAACTATCATTGTAATAATGTATTTGTAGCATTAACTGTACAGTATTAAACATGGATGTAGTTTCAGTGAAGTCATCCATAGGTTTTTGAAGAGGCAATTATAAAGACAAATGGTGACAATCCGAGCATTGGAAATGCTGACTCGAACTAACTCCCAGCTAATCAAGAAGCAGGCAAAGAGGTGGAGTAGTTGAGGCAGGCCCGATGACTATTGGGATTGCCGAAACGCACCCATTTGGCTCATGCAGCTCGACATCTAGCTTTGCATAATCCAAATGATGGAAAACTAACAAAGCTAGCTAAAGTGAAGCCTAGCCTCCTGGCAAGCTACAATGTGCTCAACTGTCAGTCAAATCAGCCACACCCCTTATACTGCCTAATGTATTCAACTTTTAGCCATAGTGTAATCAAAACATATGAGTTATAAAAATCCCACCCATAGCCTTTCAATATGTGTTCTAGTGTAGATTTCTTGTTTTTTTTGAGCCAACCTTTAGTGGACACTGTAAGAACTCCAGTTTTCTTTCTGCAGTGGATTTATTTTTCAATAGGCTGCCGCTTGATTTGCAGCTACAGTTGTAAGTTATTTGTTCAAAATAGTATTTTTTGTTGCTGTGTAAATGTTACTTTTTGGTTGCATTAATCCAAAAGGAAACAGATAACAATAGGCACTGAGTATCATCAAACTACAGTATCCCTTCTCTATTAATGCAGCAGAGACCCTAGAACCAATGACCCTTATTTCCCAGAATGCAGTGCATCTTGGAAAACTTTTCACTTCTATTCCATCCATTGGCATCCTAAGTCACAGGATAATGGACGCGGAGTTGAGCCACCCTTGGATTCACCGTTAGTCACGTAAATTATTTCGAAAGATCTTTCATTTGTTTTTGTCATCTTTGACAGAAATGCACGTGTCCTATTCATTTCATTTAGTGTAAACAATTGCGTTTTCCAGCCTGAAGAGGCACAGGGTTGACTTCAGACTGTGTGGTATCAAAAGTCTAGTGATCCTCTCCCATTTTTGTTTGCATATTCTGGAATGGACACTTATTAGGTGGGATAAGTGCTCAAATTATAGTACTCTGGTTTTGAAAACAAGGCCAAACCAATCCAGTGGTTACAGAGGGGTAAACAGTGTCCAAACAAAAAAGAAGTGTGCTTCTGTTGTGATAACTCGTTCTGGTTAGTTTAATAATTTTGACATTTTGTCATATTTTGTTAATCTGCCTGACAGTCCTCTAAAAGCCATTTAAAGACTGAACTGACAGTTTAATCTAGCCATATTTTTGCATGCCATATAAATAAATTGATTGTTTGTGCTGATCCACACCACACCTGCTTGGTTAAATATTTATGATAATTTACACACTCTAAAGTTTATAGCTTTATAGTCTCTACTACATACTGTTAGAACTCAGTGTATTGAGGTCTGCTCTCTAGACATGCTGATCATATTAGGCCTCACCTCTTCACTCTGGCTATATGTCTCAGTAAACTCCCTCACAGATGTTGTGAATCTGAGAATTCTTTGTGTTCCAGCTAAAAATGGCTTTGTCTAATCTGATCTAGTTAGAACAGTGTGCTGCACAACATTAACTGTAAAGGTCAAGGCCAGGCAGAGTGAGCTCCTGGAACATACACAGAGAGAGAAAAAGAGCGATTGGAGGGGTACTGCCAGTGTGTGTGTGTGTGCTCTGCTCTCCATGGTAAAACCTTAAACCTCCACAAAGCATCAGTTCAAGTGATGACAGCTTTACTCTGTAAGAAACCCTGAGAACCGGGTGCCCGTCGTCAAGACTTGGGTGTGGCATTTGCCCTTGTCCCTGTCCACAAAGGCAGCCTGTGTGTGTGTGTGTGTGTGTGTGTGTGTGTGTGTGTGTGTGTGTGTGTGTGTGTGTGTGTGTGTGTGTGTGTGCATGAAAAGAGAGATAGGGCCTGGTTCAATCAAACACAGCAGGCATTTGAAAGGGGTCTTTGACTAATTTCTACTGTAAGGACATGGAACATCAGTTTGTTGGTGTGTGTGAGTGTGTGTGTGTGTGTGTGTGTGTGTGTGTGTGTGTGTGTGTGCATGCATGTGTGTGTGTGTGTTAGAGTGTGTCAATATGGCTGCTGTGCGACACAGTAGACTGGAATGTGTGATAATATAATATGTAAAATGGAAGAAATGCTGGAATGCTTCTATTTCAGAGGCCCAGATATGTGTGCTGTCTTGTGGCTGCTTGAGCCTTTTTAACAATTGCTTATCTTCACTTTGAATTTTTGATTTACTGTATATCTTTGCCTATTTGATAGGACAGTGGATAGAGTAGGAAATGGGGGAGAGAGAGTGGGGAAGACATGCGAAAAAGGAGCCACAGGTCGGACTTGAACTGGCACCGCTTGGTGGACTATAGCCTCCGTACATGGGGCACCACCTCACCGCTAGCCCATCTGCGCCTCAAGAAATATCTCCATTTGTATAGAACCCTTTCTACAAGAAATGCAGCTCAAAGTGCCTTACAGTGTGGAAAATAAATGCAAGTGAAAAGGACAAAAAAATCATTAAAGAAAGGATTAAGTGCCCACATAATAAAATGAACGGTGAAACCAAACTGGTATGAATAGTTGTAATAAATATAAAAATAGAATGCATTACATAAGATGTAAAATTTTGCCACTGATTGAAATAAAGTTAAAGTTGAATACAAAATGCATAACATTGGTACATGAAACTCAGATTATGCCTAAAATAAACTTAAAGCCTAGATTACATAGAAAGCATGATGCCACGTATAACAACATTGATGTGATTATGTAATGATTCAATTTACAATGTACTGATCTACATGCACCTCTGTTAATAGATTAATTGATGTGTGTGATACAGGCTGCTGGTGGGAGCCCCGAGAGCAAATGCCCTGAGTGGTCATACATCTAAAGTGACAGGAGGACTGTACAGCTGTGACATGACCTCCACCTCAACGGGCTGTACCAGAATTCTCTTTGACAACAACGGTGAGATAGCCAGGGACATCTGTACATTTTTCTAGCATTTTTTAATACATTTTACACACCTTTTCTGTATGCTTGAGCCAATAATCTGTCTGTCTGTGCCTCTTTTACCCCAAACCTATGTGTAGAGGATACTTCAAAAGAAAGTAAAGAGAACCAGTGGATGGGAGTGTCAGTCAGCAGTCAGGGGCCAGGAGGAAAGATTTTGGTGAGACTGTGTTTTTATCTGACTCTGATCTTTAGATGAAACAGTTTCAGTTTGATAGTTCGAACCTAAGTGCTGAACTTAAACAGGAAGTGAATAAATGGATTAGCCGATCAACAAAAAATTTAATCAGCAACTGTTTTTTTTAAACCAATAAAACAGCGAAAAGTTCTCCAGTAAGGGCCTTTTCCTACATGAACATAACAAGACATTCAGATTTGAGTGACTTTTAGTGACTACACTATTCTAAGAAGACTTGATAATGACAATATTCACAAGTTTCAGCCCTTCTGAATTTCCAGACACATTCAAACCAACATTTATTTTAAATTCATGACAATATTGCATGTTATATCAAGGTCCTCAAACATGCCATGCTTACAGGGAAATGTATAAAAATAAGATACTAAATCCCTTAAAAATGTGTCTTGGATTTAAACAAGACAGTTTAATAAGTGATATGCAATAAGGCAAATGGATAAATACATAAGAACTGCAATTGATCATTATTATTATTAATTTTAATTTTATTTGGAATCACATATACGTATTCACAGACATTTGTACATATTGTTCATTTGTGGTTAGACAATAGAGTGCTTCCTCTTTTCACTTTTTTGTAAATTCATACAGAACCAAATAAATCAAATAGAAATAAAAAAATAAATAAAACAGAACAAATAAAAGAAAAGGCAAATTGTAAGACATGGGGTGATTTTTGATCATTATTTTCAATGTTGTTTAATGTTGTTCAAGTGACATCTTTCTTTCTTCCTTTTTTTAATAAAACATGCAAAACTCAATTTTCAAACTTACATTTCAATGATACAAAAAACCTTTTAAGCTACTAAAATGCTAAGGAAATGTTGCTTGACCACTATGCCTTCTTAGGTCTTTCACCACAAATCAATCACTTTCTTTCTGTTTCCCTGGAAGACCTGTGCCCATCGCTACCAGCGTCGAGGCAATATGGGGACTCCGCTTGAATCCCGTGACATTATCGGCCGGTGTGTTGTGTTGGATCAGGACTTGACCATTGATCCCTTTTCAACTGAGGAAGGAGGCAACTGGCATTTCTGTGAGAGCCGGCCTAGAGGCCACGAGCTGTTTGGTTCCTGCCAGCAGGGCCTTTCGGCCACATTTGACAAGCAATACCACTACCTCATCTTTGGGGCTCCTGGAGCATACAATTGGAAAGGTATTCTAATATGTGATAGCTTGTAGTTAAGTGATTTTCTAATTTAATTTGTTATTTCATCTGATACCTAAAATTGAGAGTTGGCCAATAGCCAGAACCTCTCTGATACCAGTGTGATAGAATATTTATTATTATTTCACAGTTTTATGACATATGTATAACCATGTATGAATGAGACGTGTCAAGCCTTGTTTTATGGTCTGACTCTGTACGTCGAAGGAAACCTGACCTCAAAACAAACTGATTGCTAAGAAACAAGCTAAGCTAATGTTAGCATCATCTCAGCGTGTGGTCTGCTGACGTCTTGTCGCAGGGCTCTGTTTTGGGGGGTTTCTGGCTTTGATTCAAAGTCGCAGCCTTAAAATGTGTAGGACTAATGGAAAAACACTGATAGCTGACATTTTGCTAGCTTTGACCTCTATGCTACACTCTACGTGAGCAGCTACAAATAAGCAGAGTTAGACAGCTTGATCTGTGACCTCTGCCGATGTGCTTTGTCCTCTGAGCTTTTTAGCATGAAACTGCTTCAATTCTTGTTTACTTTTTTTTAATAGAATTTAGATTAAATGAATCAGCCTTAAATTGTTGTGATGGGAAAACAACTGACTTAACTGCAGATATTTTGCTAGCTTTGGCTAATGTTGAACTTGCTGCTAGCAGTGCACTGCTCTCTTTTCTGTCCTATAACAGCAGTACGTTGTGGTAACCATGAATCACATTTCTGCTGTGTAGACAGCAGTAGAAAGAGAAGCCAAGTACATTTTTTGAAGGGGCTTATAAATTATTGACATGAATCAGTGCATTGTCTTACCTACTAACTAGTGGACACCCCTTTTCAGGTTGTATTGGAGGCTTCTCTAATGATAAACTGAACCAGTCTAACAACAGAATACTATGAGTTATTCAGAATGTAACTTTGCATGTGCTTTATTATCAATCTATAGTATTGGATGTATTTATTATATTTTCAATCAATGCTTTTTTTCTGTTTTCTATAACACCAGTTCTCTCCTGTCTTACCTTTTGCCTTTTTTGTCTTCTCTAGGTATTGTACGCTTGGAGCAAAAAAATGATACCCTGTTAGAGCTTGGCATCTATGAAGATGGTCCTTTTGAGGCTGGAGACGAGAATGATAAGAACCCTGACCTGATCCCTGCTCCTCCCAATAGCTACCTCGGTAAATCACTGCTTGCTCTCTTAATTCACTGCCAGTCTTATTCCCAACACTTAAGTCACTCCATTCTCACAAAGAAACAATTCAAAGTATCTCTGACCATGTAGTCAAGCTTTCTGATGACTCTGTCTCCTAGGCTTCTCTTTAGACTCTGGGACTCGCCTGACGAATCAGAAAGATGAGCTGACTGTGGTGGCAGGAGCTCCAAGAGCATACCATAGTGGTGCGGTGGTGCTCTTGAAAAGAGGTGAAAATGGAAACATCTTGCTAGAAGAGTTCACGCTTAAAGGAGAAGGCCTGGCCTCATCCTTTGGCTACGATGTGACCGTAGTGGATCTCAATGGGGACGGGTAAGGCTAGAACTAACAATCTGTAATTTCAGCTTTGAAAGGTGCTTTTTACTCACAAAAATGTTTATCTGTTAGATGGGAGGACATAGTGGTGGGAGCACCTCAGTACTTTGAAAAGGATGGAGAAATCGGAGGCGCCGTCTATGTGTATGTCAACAAAGCAGGAAAATGGAACAAAGTCAAACCCATAAGAATAGATGGACCTCAGGACTCCATGTTTGGCCTGGCTGTAAAAAATTTGGGAGACATCAATCAGGACCGTTTCCATGGTGGGGCTACAATGTTTGTTTTTGTACACATGTCTATCCTCGAAGTAAATCTAGATACATTTGTGTCCACCTGAAGTAAGGCCACTCTTGTTTTTCTTGCTGTCAGATTTTGCAGTAGGAGCTCCTTACGCCGATGATGGTGCCGGCAAGGTTTACATTTACCATGGATCAGCCACAGGACTCAAATCTATAGAAGCTTCTCAGGTTTGTCATACAGTTGGTGGAATTTGTATTTTCAGCAGTGATTTTTTTTAAGGCATGCATTCTTCATTTATGAAAAGAATAATGAAATAACTATCCATAATGGTTTGCTGTCATATAAAATGGTGTTTTTCTTGCTCTAGGTTCTGTTCAGCCAGCCAGGAGCTAAGCTGTTTGGTTACTCTTTGGCAGGCAATATGGACTTGGATGGCAACACCTACCCTGACCTGGCTATCGGATCTCTCTCTGACTCTGTATTTGTCTACAGGTGAGTGAACAGGGTACAGGGTACATTTCCCCCTCCAAACATATCTCATCCTCGTTAAAGATTTGCTCACTTAGTTCTTTCCTCTCAGAGCGCGTCCTGTTATCAACATCAAAAAGGAAATCAAGTTCTCCCCAAAAGAAATCGACCTCACTAAGAAGAACTGCGGCAACAACTTCTGGTACCCAATTAATTAATTGTTTATTTTTTTATAGAAAAAGTTGATGTAATATCCTGTCTGTTCAAGAGTTTTAGTGTCTGACTGTGGATGAACTATGTCCTCAGCTTGGATGTCGAGGCATGCTTCACCTACACTGCCAACCCAATGACCTACTCCCCGAAACTGAGTATGCTAACTAGTCTTTTTTCTTTAATCAAATGGGTGAAATGTCATAAAAACAGAAATTCAATAGCAAGAAACCATGCTTATAATATAAATAGCACACAGTTAAAAAGAGGCTAAAGTTTTGAACTAAATTCATTTTCCATCTTGTCATTCTTTATCTTCCTCTTTCTATCTTTTTGTCTTTACCCCATCTAGCGGTGGCCTACTCCATCCAGGCTGATGCTGACATTAGGAAGGACTCGCGAAATTCTAGGGTGACCTTCATCGATTCTCCTGATAATATGTACGAGTCCAAAGGAGTCATGATCATGGACAAAGGAAAGAAACAGTGCATTACTAAAAAGATTTCTGTCCAGGTAATGACTCTATTGAATTTTTTTTAACTTTAAAGTGTGTTGTTGGTTGTGTGTAAAGTGGTGAAGTGTCATCATTCTGCAGGAGAATATTCGAGACAAGCTGCGTGGGATCCCCATCGATATATCTGTGGAAATCCAGGAATCCAAACGTAAACGCAGACAGAGCTCAACTGCTCCACTGGCTCCGGTCCTGGACGCCAATGAGCCAGCGACAACTCGATCATTGGTATTTATGATTAATTACTTATGTATGATGTAGGGCTGCAACCATGAATTGAATAAATCTGCTGTTTATTTTCATGATTAAATTGTTATCTGTTAGTCTTGTCTATGTCAAAATATTGTGGTAAAAAAAGCAAATTGCAATGTGTAAAAAGTCAAAATGACCTCAACAGATAGCTTCCTTCGTCAAACCAACAGTCCAAAACCAAAATACTCATACATTTGCTGTCATAAAGCAGGAAATCCTCAGAATCCTCAGAATTTAAAAGCTAGTCCCAGCTGATGTCTGATATTTTAAACTTGAAACATGACTGAAACTATTCAAAAGGATCAAAATCATCGATGCAGGAATGGATTGCTTTTTGCAGCCCCAGAAGAAACACAATTATTTTCTCGATGTGCTTATGATTGATTGATGATAACACTGCATCTACTGGATCCTCTTTTGTGTGAATATGGTTATAGGTGAATTTCCTGAAGGAGGGATGTGCCAACAACAACATTTGTCAGAGCAAATTGCAGGTGAAATATCGCTACGGCCACAGGCCAATCGACGGAGGCACCTTCACTGAATTACAACTGTAAGAGCATACACACATATAGACACCTCTATCACAAGAGTAACTGTTTTTCTGAAGGCAATGAACATACAAAGTCACTGGAATTTTGCCTAATAGCTTTTTTCTCCCTCTGAAGTGAGAATGGAGTGCCAGTGATCTCACTCAATGAACAGAAGGACGTTGTCCTGGAGGTCCATGTTACCAATCCGAACGGGGATGATGCTCATGAAGCCTCTGTGGAAGCCCTCTTTCCACCCTCACTTATCTATACTGCTTCTCGCGTTCCAGCTACTGTAAGTCTCTCTTTCTCCATCACAACCACTTTTTTTATTTTTATTCTTTATTTTAGACTTTGGACAGCAACAATATTACAGAGCATTGTCACAGAAAAGCAATTAAGTCTCTTTTGCAGTCCTCACCTTTTAAAATATAAACATAAAGCACTAAATACAGTGTGAGAGAGATGAAGTGTGCGTTCAAAATGAATTTAAAAATATATATATCAGAAAAAATACTAGAGAGAGAAAAAAAAATAAGCGAATAAATAAAAGATTCAGCTAAATTAAATGGGGTTTGCTAAGACAAGACAACATCACAAGATCGATCACCTCCACAAAATCTGTCTGCAGTGGTTTCACATATTTAACCCACTTGGACCAGAGTTTAACAAAAACTTCCTTCTGTAGACGCAAACAAAAAAAAAGTGATCCTTTCCATAGCATAAATATAATTTACAATTTCAATCCAGCCGTGTATGGTAGGAGGTTCAGGAAGTAACCAATCACAACCACTTTTAAGACAGAATCACAAAAGGTTGTGGCGCTGGGTAAGCTCAGCTTTAAGGTTGTGTGACCCATGTGCCGAGACTGCAGTCCTTGCTTTGAATGTTGTCCCTGGTTTGAGCCTGACACGCAAACATTTACTGCATGTCTCCACCACCCTCTCCTCCCAATATTCCATGTCACTCCCTACTGTCCTATCATATAAAATAATAATAAAGAAAAACCCACCATTTTGTGGTTCTGATTAGAAATGATTACTGATTTCAGGAGTGGCAAGTATCCTGCAGCGCCAATAACGATGGTTCTAAGGTACATTGTGAGCTTGGAAATCCCTTCAAACGTGACGCACAGGTGAGAGAAATTCTTTTGGCAATGTTTTTTATTCCTCTGCACATGTATCAATGTTTATACTATGTCTATATGTATATAATGTTTCTGTGTTTGTATATGTAGGCAACCTTCTACATTTATCTGAGTACATCAAGCATCTCTTCCAACACCACCGAGCTGGAAGTTGATCTTCAGCTAAATACGTCAGTATATGTAACCACTTAATAACATCAATCTATAGTTTTCAAAATGCTGTGTGATTGATTTTGAAATAAAATATGTTTTAATGGTACTCTCAAACATTTGAGTATCTGACCTGACCTGTTTTGCAAACTCCGGTCTGACAGGACAAGCGTCCAGCTGGACTTAGCTCCTGTGAAGGCAAAGGCAAAGGTGACCATCAAGCTGCAGCTTTCCTTGACAGGGTAAGAATCAAGCACGCACAAAAGATCTCGCCCCAAACACACACACATTTGCACCTAAACATTACAGTATCTGCATTTTTTTTTTCTCTCTCTCCAGAATAGTACAGCCATCTCAGCTCTACTTCACAGGAAAGGTCAAAGGTGAGGCGGCCATGAAGGCTGAGAGTGACATTGGCAGTGAGGTCACACACCAGTTCAGAGTGAGTTCAAGAAAATCATTTTGTTGTCAAAGTGGCTAGTTCTGAACAGCAATCCTGAAACGTATTCTCTATTTCTTTGTATTTTTTTGTATATCTTAACAAGGCATATTATATGTACATGTTCTACAGTCAGGTAATAAATATCATATCATGAGATTGTTCCTGTCTTGATTTACAGATAGTTAATCTGGGAAAGCGCCTGTCAGGCTTTGGCACCGCCACCCTCGACATCGACTGGCCAAAGGACACAATGAAAGGGAAGTGGCTGATCTACCTGACGAAGATCAGCTTCACCGGAGTGGAGAACATACAGTGCACTCCTATAGATGTGGTCAACACCCTCAATGTGGTCAGTGAACGCATCCCATCAAGCTGTGTTGCTCACTCTGCATGCATGTTTACTCTAACACATAGTAGTTAAGTGGTGTGTACTGGGAGAAGAATGAAGTTTATAGAATTACATTTAGTTATACAATTAGAAATGTTTAACCTAAAAGGTGGATGTACTTCTCTGTTTTAAGGACCTAAGTCAACCTAGGACGAGAAGAGCCGCTGAAAACTCAGAGGGAAACAACGAGGGCACTATTTCAAGTTTAACGGACAAGAAATATATAACTCTGGTAAACCCTCCACCCTCCCCCCCACAACCAATTAAACTTGTTTGTTTTATAGTGTTATTTTATTGTGCTTTTGCGACCAAGAAGGTAACTTTGTATTTTCTTCTCTACCGACAGTCCTGTGGGAATGGGGCCAAATGTGTAACGATACAGTGCCCCCTGCGGGGCTTGGATAGCAATGCAGTGGTTACACTCAACTCTCGCATCTGGAACGGCACCTTCATAGAGGTAGTCAAGTTTCATGTTTTTGCTTAACTATACCATTTTAAAAACAAAACATTGTTTCAATGGCTTTAAAGAAGAGTTGCAGAATGTAAAGTTAGACAACTTTTCTGTGTGGTTTGTGATAGCTGGATGTTTTCCATTGAACAAAAATAACCTTGCACTACATTTTTGTGGCCATACTATTTTGGTTACAGTATATGAATATTAAAATGATTTACTTTCCATTTTTCTTTGAAAAAAGAATTATTCTGAACTACATCATGTGGAGGTGATGGTGAAGGCCTCTCTGCGTGTTGAAAGCACAACGAAGAACACATTGCTGCAACAGGCTGAAGCACAGGTAAATATGCAACACTTTACAGAGGTCATTATTATTAGTATATATGTTATTGCAGGGCATAAACATAAAGAAAACTTGAGCTTGTGTTACATAGTATGAATCTCCTGCTGCTTCATTGTTCTCCTCAGGTGAGACTGACAGTGTTCCCAGAGAGACGAGCAGAAGGAGTGCACTCAGGAGTGCCATGGTGGATCATCGTGCTGTCCGTCCTGTTTGGGCTGCTGTTGTTGGCTCTGTTGGCTTTCCTTCTATGGAAGGTAGGACTGAATGACAAGGAGACACCCCTTCTTATTTATTAGAAACACATACAGCACACCTACATTTTTATGGTTTGATTTGAAAAAGTCTTTCCTAAAATTGTACTTTTTGTAGAATTCCTCTACACAAACAAACAGTAGGTATACACAGCAGCACATTATGCATATGTTCTAACAGTTTTCCTCTCCTCAGTGTGGACTCTTTGGGAAAAAGAAAGAGGATCCATCAGAAAAAGAGAGACTGACACCAAATGCATAAAAAGAGAGAGGGTAAAATTACAAGGCCGTCCAAGAATGAGTTTAACTGTTTCTCTCGCTCCTTTTTGCTGCGAAAGCGCTGCTTTCCGGGGTTCACAGGGCAGTGGACAATTCTCATGCTGAGCCATGGATGCTAACAGCTGAATGATTTTTCCTGCTAAAAGTTCATACCCAAGAGGTTCTCACACGATTATGTGTGGATCATTTCAGTTTACATGCATGGCAAGGGGAGGTGATGGCTTATAAGCACCTACTGTCATTTACTGCTGTGATGAAATACATCAAGGGGACTGTTCTGCATCTCATTGATTTTCATCCTCTTTTTTTCTCATTCATTTTGTTACCTATTCTGTCACTTGGTATGGAGGTTTCATTCTACCTACATTGAAGGCATAATCTAATTATTCTCTGTAAGAGGTGCAGATGGCTTGTCTACACCTTTTAATGGATACATTGCATTCAACTCTTGCTTGTGAATCTGACTAATGACATTAAATGTGAATTAAACCTATTTTTTTTCCTCAATGACCTTAAATATTCTCTCCCCCTCATGAAAGTCTTAATTGTTTTTTTTCTCTGCAGTGTGGCTTTTTCAAGCGTGCCATATATGAAGATAAGATTCCAAGTTACAATGCTGTTCGGATCAAACGGGAGGAGAGAGCAGTAAACCCTGGGTTAGGAAACTGGGAAAGTCCAGAAAAGAAGTCCTGGATGACAACATGGCAGGACAAGGAACATTACTCTTAACAACAAATGAGATCCGACAAAAAAAAAAAAAATTCCTGTCGCCTGATCAACTTCAAATTTTGCTTTTTTTTTCTGCTTTGTTTTTGCACAATGTAGGCTGTAAATATCAAGAAAAAAGTTAGTTAAAAAAAAAGGATAAAAAATGTGGGATTTAATACTTGATGACACATTCAGTCAGGGCCTGAACTGATCTTGGACAAAGTCTGTATGAAACACTGGAAGAAGAGTTGCATTGTGGGAGATGGTCCTGCACAGCTACTTTCTGTCTAAGCTTGTTATTGTATATTTACCACTTTCACAGTGTTGACTATTCAGAGGGTTGGAGGTTTTCCAGGTTCTATGTACATTTTTTAAATGTTTTTGCAGAATTGTTGGTATTTATTCTTCGTGAGGAGAACTTTGTTACTGGCTAGTGAAGGCTAGTAAATTGCAGAAACAGGTGACTTTATGAAAATGTTTGATTGAGAAGTGTTTTTTTTTCTCTTCATTTTCTACAATGCAGCAGCCTTAACTTTTTGATAAATACGCCGTCTTTACATGCTAAAGGTGCCTTAATTTAAGGTTAAACAGCAACTTATCCACAGTGGTCAAGAACTCAGTCTGTAAATAAATTATCAATCAAGCCCCTGCAGAAGTCACATTTAAGGCTGTCAAATACAAAGAGCGAATACAGAGGTGTTTCAAATAAAGGTTCGTTATTTCTACATGTGTGTTTGATTAATCAAAGCAAATGAAAGAGTTGAAGGCATGAGCGAGACATTTGAAGCATTATTTATTCATACATTAAAAAAGCATTTACAGCAAATACAGTTGTGCATAAATCAGCACATTATTATATATTACAATTATTGTAATTAGAATTTAAAGTTCATGATTTAAAAAAAACTAAAAGTGTAGCAAAATGTCATTTCACATCTGACAAATGGTGAATCTTGGTGTTCAAGTCAACCTCCGCTCTATAGATATTTTTACCAGCTAAAACCAATAAATGTTTGATATCCTAAATGATTCATTTCAACATGTGAACAGTAGAGGATGTGTGCAATATGTAACTGGTTCTATCAACTAAACAGAAATTGGTTCAAGTGTGGTCCTCATGCTGGTGGAGCTTCTCAGGCATGGCATTTACAGAAGTGACTCGGTTCTTACAGTTTTTCCACTACATCTGACATCTTTTACCGACCGCTCTTCCAAAATCATCCTGGCCTTCTCTTCATTTTCCTTATCCAAAACGCTGTTTTTCTTCTCATATCCCTCCTTCTGCCTCTTCTCTCCTTTCCTCTGTTCCTTTTCCTCACTCTTCTTTATCTCCTTCAGCTTCTTCTTGAGGGTAGACCGGTCACTGTGACTGCACACACCCAGAGCCTGGGAGAGAGAGAGAGAGAAAAAAAAAAGTTAGACCAATGTAAATGGAAAATAGAAGAGAACACATGGATTGTGTTCTGGTAATATTTAGGACCCGACAACAAAAACATCTAAATTGTCAACATTTTCAATCAACTGAATATATTTGCAATAATCAACTGATTTTTTTCCCCTGAAAAAAGCGATAGATGAAATCTTCCTGAGGCAGTTATTACCAGTAAAGCCTTGCCGTGCATGGCCTTCAGTCATTAAATAACACCATAGTGAATTTCAAACAGCAGTGCAGATTTGCCAAAGAGATTTTTGGAAGTAAACTACACACAATGAGGACATGACATACTTTGTCCACAAGAGAGCACACTTTTTTTTCCCCATCGTGTATTTATCAATTTCCCTTGCCCCTGTTCAAATAGACAGAACTATGCCTATTTTTGATACTTTTTAATGTCAAACTCAGATCAGATCTTTAGAAATAGATCCATAAAAAGAGTGATAGGAGGAAAAATGATTTAGTTAACCTATGAAGAAACAAGATCTACTTCCATGCAAATAGACAATCTTTTATTAAAACTTAAATTTTGACATAAGGCTGGTCAAAAATATTTTTTATTTGCGATGAACATTACGTAAAGTAAGGACCTTCTGGCAGATTGAAGGTTACGACATGAACTTAACCAAGTTAGAAGGAACTCGGTACGGATCACAAACTAAATGAAAACAGCTCAAAGGAACGGTATAAAGTGAAATGCTTGATGTTATTTTGATTCATCAACTGAGCTGTTTACAAGTTTATAAAGTAAAAAAAACACTCCAAGATGCATTAGTGTTGTTCCCTACAAACTGACTACAGGACAACACTGCAGAAGCTTATCCACGAATGAAAGCGTGCGATTAATCGCAATTAAAACAAATAATGCATTCATTTCAGACCTTAACTGACAGCCCCAATTGACGTGCATAAATATTGATGGGGAGCTCTTAAACTTAAATTATCCTAGAGTATGTAAGGAAAAGTCTCATCAGCAAATAGAAGAAGTTGTTAAGATGGACTCAGTTGTTTACATGTTCTCGTGGGCTGTCACATGCAGAATGTTTAAAAGATGCACTTCAATCGTATTTATTGTCCCTAGTTGATTATTTGCCAGGTAATTATTTTTGTAAGCTGGGCATTGAACTTAAAAACAAATATTCCTTTAAGTGTTTTGTTCTCCAACTCTTTTTTAACAACTGGATCCTTCTAGGGGGGAATATTAACAATATTGGCAAGTTGTAATAAAGTGCCTCATGGTCACTTTCCAAGCAACACATACGATCAAATATTATGTTTGCCTAACATCATCCTAATCTTACTGTTCACCTTGAGTTTCTCACTGTCCAAGTTAAGCAGCTGTGTCCCGTCAACTCCTCTGGCAGCAAACGCTGATGTGTATTGGTCCATGTTCATGGCGATTAACCACAGACACACCTGCTGGTTGTTCCACTCCATCACAGGTCGACTCTGCCACTGGTTGTTGTTGTTGTTGGTAGGAAGTGGTTCATCATCCAATGTCTGACGGGACACCAGAGACAAAAGGCCAGACAGAGTGAGAAGAAGAAGTGAAATGAGAGGAAACTAATTAATGAGGAGAGTTAGCCCAAAGGAATAACAGTAGAAAGAAGTACACAGTGGGGAGGAACTCAATAAAAAGGAAAGAAAGGACAGACTCACCTCAGAAGAGGAAAAGGTAAAAGTGTAAGAGTGTCCAGAAAGAGAGTGATCAGAAACATGACCCTCCATGCTTGAGCTACGAACCGGAGAACCTACACTCTGGAAGCAAGAGAAGAAGACCTCAACTTCCAACAGACTGTGCTACACATGTTGCATAAATGTGTCCTAATTTTGAGTGAAAATTATAAATTAGATCAGAAGAGAGAGGGATGGCATTCAGAGAGCCTTATTTACATGCTTATCACATTTGAGCCTGTTAATCCTCCATGGATCTTCTCTCACCTGATCTCTTCTACATGTGGTGGTTAGGTAGGGCAGGCTGCTGCTGGACACAGAGCGGAGTCTCTCCCTGCCTCGCTCCGCCTCTACTTCCTTCTCCCTCCCTCGCTCTCCAAACCACGGGAAAGGCAGACAGGAAGGCATAGAGGTGACCGAGCCTGAAGGAGAACTTCCAACAGGCTCGTCCACCAGGTCACCACATGACGCTCTGCAGGAAAACAATAGTTATAGATCAACTTTAAATAAAATGCTATTCATTGCCCTTTTCTATCAACTTTCTTCACATAAACGTATTCAAGAGCATGTGAACGGATTGTATGATTTATCATACGATTCCATTACTTGCCTTTTTGTTAAAAAGAAAGCAGAATAAATGAAACTAAACAAGGTCAGTCTAGACCTTTTTGGGTGAGGGAATATTTCTCCTTGAAATATCTAGCATTCCATCTTCCTCTTTGAATGACTAAATTAAAAATATACTTAAAAAAAAAAGGCAATTTAGAATTATTATTACAATTATTATTATTATGAAGTCAGTAGCAGGTAAGATAGAGGCATTTCATGTGCATAGCTTCATACATTATATCCCACCTGTTGGTGGACCTTTTACGATGTTTCTCACTTCTCCTCTTGGTCAGAGACTTGCGAAGGCCACTACAAAGAAAATTACATTACATATAAGGAGAAAGCATGTCAACAACAAGTGTCCTGACTCAGCAAGCTACTGTGACAAGACATTAGAAATGTGCAGTGGTTGAGAGGGAATTGCACATGGTCCCTTTACAAATTAAAACAAAAAAAAAAATCTATGAAATGTTTTGCCTTTTAGAACAACAATAAGGGACAACTCTTTATTATTATTGTGATCCCATTTTCAATCCAAAGAAAAAGACAGAAACTCTGCACCTGATGCCAGGAAATTTCCTTTTAGACTTTCTGGTGGCAGAGGATTTGCAGGGTGAGGGAGTGACATTGTCATTGATGTAGATAGGAGGCGTAAAGATGGAGCTGGTGGGAGGTTGAGGACTGAGGGCTGGGAAAGACGAGGAGCTGGAGAAGTCACTCCTGCTGATCCTTTGTACCGCTGAGGATGCCGACAGTGAAACGCTCTCCTGTTTCTGAAGTTCTTCTTCCTGAAGGACAGTTTCACAGTCAGAAATTTAGTATCATTTTTTTTTTTTTTTTTTTAAAAAGGGGTGATGACACACACGAAACAGATCTATTTGACACACAGACATGGGCACAGGAAGGACATCACATTAGATAAAGTTACACAAGAGAAACTCAAACTCTCTAGTAAAAAAAATGAATACATAAGAGACAACAAAGAGTACTTCCAGGTTTTATTATACACATCTTTAGAATGTATCATGAGCAAAAAAAATTATATATTTAAGTGTGCCGCTCTGTTTTTGGGGGGATTTTGTCTGCTATGCAGTTCAAACACTTTCGTGAACTGAAAATGTATTATTTCATGAATTTCCCTTTATGAGATTTAAATTAGAAAAATCAAGGAGAGCGATTTAATATCTAGATTAAATGTTACAGATTAGTGTTTCCTACCCTTCAATATTCAAAACCCCCTGTGTGTTTCCAGCAAGGCAATAAGCCATCATATTTGTGCAGCAGGGTCTTTTACCTGTTTTCTAAAGCTTTCTCTGAGTTTGTCTCTGGATGGCGGGTGACGCTTCGATTTCTGGGCCAGCTGAGCTCTGGCTATATGGGCGCTGGAGTCAAGACGTCCAGTATCAGGGAGAGGGATATGCCAGTCCGGACCTGAGAAACAAGCACAGCTCCTATTTTCAGTCAAAAGCACATTTTCAGTCAGCTGGTTTGACTGCTGCATTTTCAGGTAAACTAAAGTACAGTTTTTGTTCCAGAAATAGCTTTAGATTCAGTCACGTTTCCTCCAAACTTTTAAAAGTTAATGATTTGAAACTTTTTGACTTGCCACCAGCACTACAAAGTCAAAGAGACCTACAGTGACAAACACTACAGATAGAGTTATTAGGCTGCTTGCCTGTAGATGAAGAGTCCACAGAGTGGTTCTGTCTCTCAGGTGCAGGCTCCTTTCTCTCCAGCTGTGCTATCTGTGATAAAACATGTGAAACAAAGACTACAGGGAAAAGGCAGGATAACTAAAGCAAATCCACACAGAACTGTTAAGTCTCCTCTCACCTGGATTTGCAGTCTTTCAACCGTCTCTCTGTGCTGCTTATCTCTCTCCTCCATTTCTCTCCTTAAATCGGCTTCTCTTCGCTCCCTCTCTTCTTCTCTAAATAAAAAGAAACATTATTTAACAAGTTCAACTCAAAATCTACAAGATTTAAAATTTATACAACTTTTACAATCTTTTCATCATTTGGGAATGATAAGATCCATGTTAAATGAGAAATATCTGGATTATATAAATACCTGCTCTGGTATTCTCGCACCAGCCTCTTGGCCTTGTTGTATTTGATCTCCAGGCTCTCTGATTGGCTCTGAGCATCAGCCAGTCTCTGGCTCACAACCCTGCACAGTGTCTGGGCCTCTTGCCAATATCTAATAAATAAAGTCAGGGGCATTCACACCCTTATAACAATCATTGTCATCCTCATTGTTGTGTGACTATTTGCAGCCTTTAGGCTCCAACCACAATTTAAAGATAGATCTGTATATATATATAAATTATCTCTGACAATAGAACGTAAACGTAATTGATGTACGGCCAATGAAAAGAGTTCATCATACTTTTCTAGTTTGTCAGCTTTCTCCTCTCCATCTTCTGCTCTTTGCTCCAACTCATCCTTCTGGCTCTCCCAACAGGCCTGCCGCTCCTCCCATACCTTTAACTTGGCCAACAGTGAAAGAACAGATTATGTTTATTTGTTTGTGTCTGTGAGAGGAAAGAAAGGGCTTACCAAAAAAACATTCTGTATGTTCTTTCATCACTTCTCTGAAACTATTCTTGGAAATGGAGAAAGTGAACACTTTTTCAATCCTCTTACATCAAGAGCTTTTTGAAACAGCAAATGGAAGAATGCCCTGATCTTACCCTGTTGCAAAGAAGAAAGCCACATTTTCTACCGAATGGCTTTCGCCAACCCAGTTATGTCAGAGCCGTGATTACTTCAAGGCAAAGGCAGAAAAAAGCAGGGCTGACACGCAGAAGTGTTGGAACACGGCCCGTGTCCTAGTAACTCCACAGCGATCCAACTTATACACAGTTAAATGGGTCAGACTGTTCCAAATGTGGATTCTGAAGTGCCATATTAATGTGAGCAGTTATAAGTTTGTATGTGTGAAAAATAAATCTGAAGCTTTGATGAGCGACCTACCTTTGCAGTTGCATTGTGAAGTTCTGCTGCTCTTCTTTGTAGTTTAGACTGAAGCTGGAAAGACAAAAGGGCTGGACATTTTAATAAACATATTTACTACATAACAAGCAACAGTTCTCAACTTTCCAAATCATTATTGCAGTAAACATTAGAAATACTGTCAGTAGTCTTTTAAGTGCAGGAAAGGTCCTAGCATATAACTGACCTGATATACAAACACGTTAGTGATAAACTGTATAATTCATTGTTTTTTAAAGTTTGTATGCAATGTACCTGCTGGTATTTGAAGCAGAGCTGCTCGTTGTCCAGACAGGAAAGAAAAGACACATCTTCCTCTTCATCATCTTCCTCTTCTTCTTCAGCCAATGACTCCCTCTCTGACATGCTCCCCAGGTTATCCTCATCTCCACTCTTCATAAAGAAATTAATAAATGAAGATGTTCAAACAATTTGGAACAGTAAACAGCGATCGAAAGTCCGCTCCTCTTTTGGAAAAACGCACCTGTCTGGATGTTCTATCCATTTCAAGGCTTTCATTGATCAGTCGCGCCACCTCGCTCTCCACCCCCTCCTTTTCTCGGCCAATCAGAAACCTGCAGCCGAGTAGAGAAATCAGTGGAAGCTGTGGGCAATTATCACACAGCACAGATTGTGTGGTGGGAAAGGACTTTTTCCACAGCAGGTGACCAGTCATAGCAGATAAATCACAGGTGTCGCTTATAACAATAATGATGTCACAAAAGTAAGTGAGCCAGAGTGTTGCTCATTTATATCTGGGCTATTTTAAATAAATAAATAAAATAATTTAAAACTCGTAAGAAAAGTGTAAAAAAAATCTCTTATGTCATGAAGAAAAAAAAAATGTTGCTTTGCTTTTTGTCATAACAAAAAGGCATTATTAATTATCCAATAGTCCAGCAGACACTTTCCTACACTGCAATATGCGTACGAAAAATGATTGGATGAAATGTTAGTAAATAGCATATGTACTTGATAGGCTAAACATCCTAGCTTTAAAACAGTGGTATGGCCCTTTAAAACCAACTTCTAAAAGGAGAACAAATCAGTTGTATCTTACTATCACAGATTGTTCTATAAATAACTTCAATAATGTAGCAAACGCTCAGAAGTCTGCTGCTGTCACTGATCAGATGGACAACTTCTTTTTTTAAACTGACAATTCAAAAACAAACACATCATACCTAGTCTTCAAATCCCCAGCGTGAAAGACTTCAAACTCCTCTCCCAAAGTAGCAGCTAAATTTAAAGAATATTCACAAAGACACGACAGAAGAAGAGACACGAGAGAGGGCAGATGAACGCCACATTAAAATGAAACTATTGCTTACTTGACGAGGCCTGATGTGTTCTTAAGGACTGTAGCAGCAAACAGCTGGGAGACTCCAACCAAACTCAATCCGTCCACCTCCACTATCTGATCATTCACCCGAATCCTAAAGAACATTTAATATCATTTTATTAGAGAAACAATAAAACTCCAGCAAACAGGTGACTTTTGTAAAAAATACCTTCCATCTTTCTGTGTTGCTCCACCCTCAGTGACTGTCTTGACAAAGATGCCTAGTTTTTCCAGTCCCTGGTCTGCACCTACACCCATTCCTATGATACTGATTCCCAGACCATCATCACCTGCAAGGAAAGAAATGTGGACTCTATCTTAAAGTCGGCAAGGGGAAAACACTGTGCAGAAACAAACAGCTTGTAGTGAAAAGAGGGAAATTATATATTTTTCAGGAAAACGCAGTACTTGAAATAATAGTTAAATATTCATTTGTCATGATTATTTATTAGTTGGTTATTTAGTTGTTTAAATTAAAAAACTGGCGGTGGAAATGTTAACATTCAATCAATGTTAGACTAATAAAAGGATGTTTGAATGCTTTTTGGCAGGCATCTGCTCCAGACAAAGATGTTTTCTTAAGAGAATGATGTGTGAGCCAGAACATCCGTTGCCTGATAACATAACTTATGTGTTGAGTTGCTCGCCAACACATAAGAGTGTTGAGCAACTCAACACAACTAGAATTTCCTTTTGTAAATGGGACACTGTGGTGTTCCATGTAACGCTTTCTGGGTTAATTTTTGTCTTGTTTAGCCCTACCATCTACCTACCATCAAATGAATGCAACTCCCTCTCGAAATCTCTCGATCATTTCTTGAATTTGTACCTTTTATCAAACAGAGGTGGTGCAAAATTTTATAGATAGAGGTATTTAGATCTGGTAAATCTTGGGACTGTCTGTTAGGCATGTTATAATGAATATGCAATGCTATACCACCAGACAAACTAGGAGGCACTGCATGTCAATATGCAAGGCAGGCAACTGCTTGGGGCCCCAGGCCAGTAGTTGGCCCCCAAGGGCTGACAAACCCTAAATCACAGCAGTGCCTCAAAATGTGCAAATTTTGCAATGACAGTAGAAAACCTCCCTAAGGGGGGCCCACCTGAAAACACTGCCTCTCTATTCCCTGATAGTTGTCCCATGTACTATTGCAGAGAAATCATCTGTGTTGGAGTGAAAAAAAATAATGAATGCTGGTTTGAGGGGCCTCCAATAATTGTTTTGCCTAGGGCCGCAACATACTCTATAATCGCCACTGGACAAACTTACTGTTGTTGATCAACCAAGTTATATTATGTCTTCTTAAAATCATTAACAGGAAAGTCAATTGATATCTGGATGTTTTAGCTACAAAACAAATCATTTTGTGTTAAAGCTGTGTGTGTGACTGTTCACATCAGGGGTGTCCAAAGTGTGACCCGAGGGCCATTTGCAGCCCTTCAGGGGATTTTTTGCGGCCCGCGACTTCAAATGACGAATCAGAAGATTTTGGCCCGAGGCCTCGATTAAGATTGGCACATTATCTTATTTTTATTTTTCATGTTAACAAGGGCTGAACAATATTCCTAAAATAGAAAATGTTCAGTAACATGTATGTTGTTGTTTTTTTTAAATCTACAGCTTTCACTATTTTCCACATTTTTTTGTAAACTATGAAAAAAATACCTATGCAAGGTTTTTGCAAACAAGTGGACTGTTGTTTAACCATTTAATGACCTGAGCTAAATGCAGAAAGCCTTTCCAAAAAAAATTAACCACGTTACAGGCTTGATTCTGAGAAAAAAACAAATAAAGTAGAACGAAGAAATCTAAATATTTGATTTCCTTTTATGAAAGGGTTTCTTTAGCGAGCCCTTTGATTCTGATCTACAAAGCCTTACTATTTTTTCAACTATATTTTAAAAAACAAAACCTGTGGCCCGCGAGCGATTCTAACACGACAATTTTGACCCGCAAGAAAAAAAAGTTTGGACGCCACTGGTTTACATGATTTCTTTTCTCTCTGGGTTCCGCTGTGAACAGAATATGCACCTTTTTCTATCTCCACTGGAAAGACGTTCATCCTGTCCACTCTCTTCTCCAGCTCAAACTCAGCAGAGGCAGACACTGGGTCAATATCCTCATTGTGTCTGTCGTACTCTGTGTTAGAATAAGTGTTGTACACCTGAAAGACAGCAATAAGGGAACACTTTGAGTAACTTAAAAGGCCTCAGCTAATGTTGACACAATACCTCCAAGACAGGTCTTCTCAAGACACCATTTCATGCACTGATAGCTAGTACACGTTTATCTCAAGAGCACACAGTGAAGCCACTGTCACAACACAACACTGTTTATCTGACAAATGTGACAGTGTTAGAGTCAGAGAGAGCAAGAGCAAGAAATGCAAATGTAAAGCATAATTAAAGGATTGCTTCAAATCTTAGTGTGCATACACAACTTCCAATATCTGAAACTAAAATAACTTGAATGAATTGAACCAGTTTAATGCCTTACACCCCCACAGGATTGCATTCTGTCAACACAACACTGAGGGGAGTGCTGACAGAATGAAACATGTGGGATCTTGCCTTTCCTCCTCCTACAATGGATTAGAAACATGGCTTTGGGCTAACACTTCTCGCACATCGAGTCAAACTTCAGCTGGAAAGGACAGTCACACAAATCTACACATAAAGAGCATCCCTAAATGCATGGATGTGGAGAGAAGTAACCCTAGGGTGTGAATAATGGATGCTGAAAGCACCAGTTTTCATTATTTTTATGCATCTTACCTTGATCGGTGCTGATGAGAACTTCACCTTTTTGTTTGAAACTTCCTCTGCATCCTCATCAGACAGTTCAGGTACACCAGGAATTTCCATGAAGTCATATAAAAACAGACTTCCTGCAGGAATAGAGTTTTCCACTTCCTTTTTCGGTGATTGCTCAGGCACAAAAGCCTTGTTCTCAATCCCAAAGACAGCAGCAGATTCTGTCTGGTCCTCTTTGCCTCCTTCATCTCCTTCACGGCCTTCTATGCACTCCTCTTGCTTGACCTCCTCCAGCTCAGATGTTGAAACGTCCCCACTCTCACTTTCCTCGTCTTCTCTGGTCTGACTCTCCTCGCATTCCTCACCTTCTCTGCTTTCACCTTTCCCCTTTCCCACAGTGTACCACTCAACCTCCTTGTCCTCCCCATGCATCATGCCTCCCTCTTTCCTGTCCTCCACTCCTGCCTCTGTCATTTTCTCACTGCTTTCTCCCTCTTCTGTTGACTTCTCAGGCCATGCAATAAACTGTCTGCTGTGCCCCTCCCATTGTTCATTCACCTGCCGACACTTGTCTCTTCCACCTTCCCCGTCAAACTTATTCTCTCTTTTACACAACTTGCTGGCTAGTAACTCTTTCGGTTCTTCGCCTGCTCTTGACTCAATTCGGTTTTGCAGTGCATAAGGTCCACCTAGTGTTATTTCAATGTTTGGCTCCTCAAAAACATCATCATCGAGCTCTGTCACACTTTCTCCTACAACTCTGTTTGTATTCTTTCCCCCCTCATCCTTAAGCCAGCATTTGGCCTTTTCTTCTTCGTTCTCATCACTCTCCGAGGACTCATTCTTTATGTCAATTAACTCTGCCCTCACTGGCTGCTCAGCTGTTAAGCAAAGGGCATTTTTTGCCTTTTCTTCCTCTACTTTTGAATCTGAAATTTCATCATTTTTCACAGGATTGGAAGAGGAAGATTTGTTGGATGCTTCACCAGGGCTGTTCAATACAGGAGATTTAGGGTGGTTTGTCGTCAAGGCCGCTGCAAGTGGCTTTGCCGTGGACATATTTATGATGGGTAGGTTAATTGATACCTCTTTATCAAAGCAAACCTCTTCTATGTGCGTCCTTTTCCCACTTGCCTCTCCCTCTTTTTCCTCCTGGCTGCCTCCTCCTCCCCCGTCCACCTGTTCTCCTTTCTGGTCTTCCATCCCCTTACTTCCTCTGCTGGCAACTCCTTTCATAACCTGCCCTCCAACACCTCCAACTTCCATAACTTTAGTCTCAAACAACCTCCGGGTTACAGAGAACTTCTGAGAAAGTGCAGCTCTTTCGATATCTGTGATCTCCTCTGATCTGGAAGGTTTATCTTCCAGAGTTGAGGAGCTGCCGAGTGCTTGTCTGGATCCAGAGAAAGGGGAAATCTGCAGCTGTAGAATAGGATTATGGGGAGAAAGGAGAGGAGTGGAGCCAGAACTAAGAAGTGAACTGCCATCTTGTTTCAGCTGTTGGCTGTCCATTTGCAGGAAGATGTTGTCTCGGATCTTGGGCCCCCTAGTGCTGGAGACCCTTCCTCTGCTGATGTTGCTGGTGTGGGGCATGATGGGATTTAAAAGGCTGGATGGCAGCCTGTCAGCAGCTTTTGACCCCGGTGTTAGACTGGTCCCAGTGTCGAAAGAACATTTGATGGCGTGAAAGTCAGACTTATAGGTTATCCTGTGAGGTGAGGCACTGCGGCCTTTGCTGTCCGTCCGCATCATCTGGAAATTGAGGTTTTCGGGAGTGAGAAAAACGGTGGCGTCGCTGTGGAAGAAGCTTTCACAGCAAATGGAAGCACCTGTGCAAGGGCCGAGCTGGTAGACAATGTTTGAGGATTTCGCTGGTTCAGCAGGGAAAGGCAAGACAATATGCAGGATGAAAGAGCTGGTATTTTAAGGTATGACTGCACTTGAGTGTTGACTGCAGGAGAGAAAGGCAGGCTCTTGGTTTGGAAACGTCATCCAGGTGTTTTCAAAATCCACCACCATTACAACAGGAGACTCCTAGAAGAGTGGTTTGAGAAAAGGCAAAGTACAACAGACGTTCATTAAAGTGAACTGACACGACCCAGCAGGCCATTAGTGCCAACTTGATTACTGCCGAGACAAACTATCGAGAAGCTTAAGTTACTGGTGACTTGAACCTTTCAAAGTGACATAAAACCATCAATTTCAAGCCTAAGTAGCCTACTCACACTGACTTCGAAAATGTAGGCTATAGGCAGCGTTTGTCGGCTCCGTCGAAAATTAAAAACGTACTCCTCAGGTGTTTCTGTTTCCCTCCTTGTTAATATTCACCTGTTGGCAGCAGCAATAAAGTCCTCTGGACGACCGCTGCTTTCAAGTGCTGTCGGCAAATTGACGTGTAGAATATAGGCTACCATGAATAAATAGGCATTTTCTAATAGGCTTATAAATAGGCTTTTATAATAGGCTACTCATATGATGTTGCTACATTAGAAAAATAATTAGAGAATCTTTGGTTTATGTTTATTGAGCTTGCAATTTAACGTCACTCCTCTTGTTCTTCAGGTTCTAAAATGCGTCCTATTAGGCAACACCTGACGCTAGTTATGAATGAAACAGCAACACAAAATGTGCAATGGTCGGTACTGGAGTTTACGACAGCAAGTGAAGGCAGCAAATCTCACCAACCTGGTAGTAGTGCGCGCGCAGTTTAAAGGTCGTGACAACAGTTGGGCAGCACCTCTGAGTGAGACAACTTAACCCAACAATTCATCGTTTGATAGCAATGCGAGGTCTGTGGTATCTTTGCCATGCGATTCTTAAAAACGTAGCCTTGTTGTCCTGTTTGTTCACAGTCAGCCGGTTCTGTGATAAACACAGGCAGATGGCGACTCATGTCTCTTAATACTGTAAATGGATTAACCTCATGTAATCCTGTGTAAACTACTCTAGTGACTGTGTAAACACTGACGGGAGTGAGGACCAGCACAGGGTCAAGGTGGTCCACATTTGGAAGGCCAATCAGTAGGCTACATCTGTGTCCTATAGTCTAATTGATTTACTTTAGTTTAAGTTATTGGCTGTTGGTGTTAGATTGCTATTTGTCGTTTGCCTAAAGTAAAGATGCCAATATTATGCTATTGGTGTCATCAGGTTACAGATGTTATGTTGCATCTCCACAATTGACACATGTTGTCATCATATTGGCTACACTGCTGGATTGCTAGCATATCAAACATGCAGGTTGCTATACATTCACTTACCTTTACTTGTCTTTCAGCATCACTGCCAGTGTTGTCATCCTCTTTGAAAACTGATGTCCCTGTAGCAGAGTCTCCCTTTGGCTCAGAGGTAACCTTGGTGAGAGTAGTCACCTGTGTGCATGATGCAGGTTAGTGCAGTCAGATATATCTCTGTGTGTCTACCTGTGTGTGAGAAAGGAGAGCAGTGATGCAGCACCTGCTGATGAATGTGTGTGTGCCTTCCTACCTGTGTATGTGTGATGCCAGTGGGTGAGTCGGTGCGGTAGCTATGTCTGTCTGTGATGCTGGGTTGTGTGGCAGATGGACTGGACCGGAGTGGACTGGACTGGACTGATCTGTGCACAGCCAAATAACAGTTCTGCTTGCTGTGACCTGGATCTGACTGGAGACCATTGTCCCAGGTGGCACTGGGACCTAGTTGATATAAATACCGGCCAATCACAAAAGCCTTATTCTGAATGAGGCTAACCAAAAGAGGGAGGGGAAGGAGGGAAAGTGAATTGAAGTAGTAGATGGAAAATGAGGGAGTGATGTCAGGGTGGGTGGCGAAGTAAATTGAGAGAGGTAGGGTCTCTGAAAGACAGTAAGTGAGGCACAGCAGATGGAGACAAAGGATGGAGGCAGATATTTAACCTAGATTTGGAGAAGAGAAATGTAAAAACATATGATTTGAGCGATGATTGTGGATAAAACACTAAATGACAGGTATAATATCAGCAGAGAAATTATATGAAATCCTTTGTATTTAAACAAGCAGAGAAATTCAGAATCTATGCCAAGTGCAATGAGAAACACAGACGTCTTTGTACCCTGACATAATCCTCAACTCCAATTTCTCTCAGCACCAGCAGCAGCAGGTCACCTTGACTTCTACAGAAGGCTCACATAAGGATTTTCTTCTAAATATTGAGCATGATTAAAGCCATGTCTACATACTCACACTGGAAGTATTCACGACAATGCCATTCAGTTTATCACAGTGTTCACCAGGATGATGATTCATTTATTAGGTGGAGCGATGATAATGCATGATTTTTCTGAAGCTTTTTCTTTTGCTAACTCCACCTTTTATTCAGCGTCATCAAATGCTTTCACACAAAGCAAATAAACAGATGAATGGTGCACTGTAACATTTTTCATGTTGTCCATCAAATGTATTAGCAGCTTACTGGTATATTGCCTGATACCGCCCATCACAGGCACAAATGAGAGGTACTGAGTGAAAATGTACAGCGATTGCGGTTCTATTTTTAGAGCACACTCCTTTTCAGGTAAGCTTAATGTGGCCTACATGAGCGGTTATAGAAACACAATAATTTACAATCACTTCATAATCGTGGGTAAGATACAGAAATCAATTCAATCACAGCAGCAGCCAACAAACATAAGACACACCACATAGCAATCCAACCTGAAAATGCATTAAAAAGACCTAGACTTCATCCAACCAACCCACACGTGGTCACGTATACACAAACAAAAGTGTGATTGGGAGTTAGGTTTTTTTTTGTTTAGTTTATAATCAGAATCAGCTTTATTGGCCAGCTTACACACACAAGGAATTTAACTTTGGTGAACTGTGCTCTCTTATGTACAAGTATAACATTAAATATCAACTGTAAACATAATAAGAAAAGACTAATATTTACATGACTAAATAAGAAACAGTGCAGTGGTGAGTAGGGCAAAAGATGCTGAAGTAAACATGATAATAAAATATGCAGTTATGTGACAGATGGGTTAATTAACATGAGGTAGAGTATTCAGTATTTAAATTAAAAAAATCAATAGAAGAAAGATGTTAAAGATGTTTATTGCAAGTTTCATTAAGAGACAATCTTGTATTTATTAGGTCTATTAACAATATTTGCTGATATCACAAAGTATGGAATGATGTGATTTTGATCAAATACAATTCTAGAGCCTTTGATAGATTAAAGTCAGTATAATTTCCCCATATCATTAAAAATCAGCATCACAAAATGTCTAAAAGAAAAGTATTATTTGATTTCCCCGAACAGACATTTAATCCAAAAATCTCTAAGCTTCTAAAACAAGACAAACAATTCTATACCTTCTGTCTTTCATTACTTACACACATGTATGATGTGAAAGTGCAAACTTTCATCCCTCTAGGGCCAATGCAGTGTTTTTATTCTTGTAGGACAAGTTCAGGTTTGTAGTGCTCTAGAATACTTTATCCTGTAATGGAGTTGCTTTTTTGTGGCATGGCCTTTGTTTGTTGGCCCCTCCTTTTTTTTTTACCCCAAAAATATCCACACTGCTAATTTGTTCCCAAGAGGGCAGTTAATATTAGAGCAGGTATTATCTAGCTATTTCTTGGCTGCTTGCCATTATCTACCTGGCGCAAGGAGCTACGCTTTGATGGAAAAAAACTGCTTCTTTATTTACACTGTTAGTTTAACAGTCTAACAAGGCATAAAGGACAGATGCTTCCTTTAGATGGATATTCTGACAGCTGACAATATCAGACCTGTGTGTGTGTGTGTGTGTGTGTGTGTGTGTGTGTGTGTGTGTGTGTGTGTGTGTGTGTGTGTGCGTGCGTGCGTGCATGTTTTGTAGGCAGCATTTGGCAGACAGTCAAACCCCATATGTTAATCTGTTCAGTGAACCATGTTTAGAGTTTCCCAAAATCAGGAGGGAATAGCACTCATTCTTCCAAACATTTAAATGCAGATACACAAAAATACACACACACACACACACACACACACACACACACACACACACACAGACACACACATATTCTCCACTCGACACATGGCTGGGATGAACATGCAGGTCAGCAGTTTGAGTGTAAGCAGTGCGGCAGCTCTGCACACTTTGTTTATAGCATGCTGTGAAGCCGTCTGAGGTGTGGTTTATTATAGCTTAAGTGTTGGTGCAGCCATGAGTCTATAAACAATGATACTGCCACTTTGTGTCTACTTTGTGTACTGCACATTTATTATTTTAACATAAGTAAAGCAGAATAAAGTCTCTCACAAGGGTCTAACATGATCAAATCTGATCATCATTCTGGGATGAGCTTTGGAAGGATTTTCTTGTCCTGCAGAAACCTAAGGCACACATACAAATGTGCTGTTTTATTTACTGCAGTATAGACACATTAGAAAGCTTAACTATGCTGCCTCATTGTTTTCTATTGATTGATTTATCTTTATGGTTTTTATTAATACTTATGGTATATGTAGTAATTAAGCTGTGTATATAGTAATTAAGCTCACACACACACACACACACACACTGCTGCAACAGGTGCACACACATTCACTCATTGTAATTAAAAATGATGCAGTAGAGCTAAACGCTTTAAGATTAGCATAATGTGCACGATGATAGAAGACCTGCAGTGTGAACAAAGTTGGAGAAAGTTGAGATGCAACAGTGATTTTTCTTCCGCCCTTCGTCCTCATTCATCAAGTTCCCAGTCCTTCTCTTTTCTATCTGACCTGCTATTCTTTCCCAGAGTTGACACAGAACTCAGAGTAAATCCCTAATTTCCTTATTCATCTTCTGTTCTTCCCTTTCTCCTTTTCCTGTTGTCATTTGGTGCATGCACAGGATGTAAGAGATGGTTTTAGGCGGTGCTGGATGCTAAAAAGCCTCTCTGCTTCTCAACCACTCTCCCTTTCTCTCCCACTCTCCCTCTCTTCCTTTCTTTGCTGCGGCGGCTGCAATCATCCATGTGACACACTTCCTCTCTGCTTCTGCTGCCTCTCTCTCATCACTTGCGATTGAAACAAAACAAGCAAAACTAAAGCTGCTTTGTTGATGTTTATAAACAATTTCACAGTGTTTCTTACATTGATCTTTATTTTAGGCACAGCAGAGACTCTGAATGCAGAAGCACCATTATAAGCAGCTAGTTTATTCAATGTGGGCTAATATGGATTACTCAAAACCAACAACACCCCTTACTGTCTTATCACAAGATTTTGGCCTGTTTGTATTTATGATACTTTCATGTTAGATTTCTGCTTTGTTGGACTGCATTGCACTGACTGGGATTTTCATGTAAAGGGACGAATAAGATGTTTCTTTACTGCACACAGTGGTGTGCCGGGCTCAGTTTTTTTTGGGGCCAAGTTTCACAGTGTAAATGTCCTTTGACCCTAAATAGCCTGAATTTTTAAGAATCCCCAGAGTTATGTAACATGACTCTTTGGTTTTACACTGGATGGATTACTGAATTGGACTACTAGGCACACTGCCAGAGGACAGGGGGGGTCAGCGGCCTCCTTGTCCAGAGCCTCTGTTTTAAGTGTCAAACATATTTTGTTGAAAAGTCAATAAAATGATACACTCATCAAAAAGACACTCCGAACAACCACAACTGACACATCCAACCAAAAAGAAACGAAAAATACTACTGACACCAAAATGGTTTTTAAAAGACACAAAGCAACAACAGAGGAACACAATGAGAAAGCAACAATGAGAAAGATAATGACAAAGCCACAAATAACCTCAATGAGATGAGAACTTAAACAAAATTAGGACAACAACTGCAAGCAGAAATAAAATGCTTTAAACAACGCAACAATGAGTCAGTAGTGGTGAGAGACAGTGTTTGTGCTGGTGCTCAGATACACTACGTTAACTCAAATATATAATTGATATATCTCTGGATCCAACTAGGACCTCTGAAAAGGCGGGGATACAATTTTAGCAAATTTGAAACATTCAAGCGTTTTTTTGCAACATGAGTTAAACCCTTTGCCTGCTATTCAAGCAAGTTTAGCTGATCAACTTGAATGAAGCACAAACAACCCTAAGGCAAGGCAAGGCAAGTTTATTTATATAGCACATTTCAACAACAAGGCAATTCAAAGTGCTTCACACACGACAAAAGCATCATGACAGAGGAAAGAAAAGAAACATTAAAATAGAACATTTAAAAATCACTGAAATTATTCAATCTGAAAATATGTTTGAATAAAAATAAATAAAATGAAATTAATTTAAATAACAAATAAAAATAAAAGTAAAGAAATTAAAAGATGTAAAAAACATTTAAAATCTTGTTAAAGCTGTTTAATTAAAGGCAGCTGTAAACAGGTGTGTCTTCAACCTCGATTTAATAGAGCTAAGAGTTTCAGCAGACCTGCAGTTTTCTGGGAGTTTGTTCCAGATATAGGGAGCATAGAAACTGAACGCTGCTTCTCTGTGTTTGGTTCTGACTCTGGGGACAGAGAGCAGACCTGTCCCAGACGACCTGAGCGGTCTAGATGGTTCATAATTAATCAGGAGGTCACTAATGTATTTTGGCCCTAAACCATTAAGAGCTTTATAAACCAGCAGCAGGATTTTAAAATATATTCTCTGACAGACTGGGAGCCAGTGTAAAGACCTCAGAACTGGACTGATGTGATCCATTTTCTTGGTTTTGGTGAGGACTCTAGCAGCAGCGTTCTGGATCAGCTGCAGTTGTCTGACTGATTTTTTAGGCAGACCTGTAAAGACACTGTTACAGTAATCAAGACGACTGAAGATAAAAGCATGGACAAGACATAAGTCCTCTAATTCTTGATATGTTCTTCAGGTGATAGTAGGCTGATTTTGTAATTGTCTTAATGTGGCTTTTAAAATCGAGGTCTGAGTCCATCACTACGCCCAGACTTCTTGCCTGGTCTGTGGTTTTAAGTCTTACTGACTGAAGCTGATTGCTGACTCTTAGTCGCTCCTCCTTTGCTCCAAAAACAACAACCTCAGTTTTGTCTTTGTTTAACTGGAGAACATTTTTGCACATCCACTCATTGATTTGCTCTATGCATTTACCCAGTGCTTTTATGGGACCATGGTTGCCTGGCGACATTGTAATATATATTTGTGTGTCGTCTGCGTAATTATGATAACTTATTTTATTGTTTTTTATTATCTGAGCTAGTGGGAGCATGTAGACGTTAAACAGAAGAGGCCCCAGGATGGAACCTTGGGGAACTCCACAAGTAATTTTTGTTTGCTCAGATTTGAAGTTACCTATAGACACGAAGAAGTCCCTGTCCTTTAAGTAGGATTCAAACCAGTTTAGTGCTGTGCCAGAAACTCCCACCAAGTTTTCCAGTCGGTCGAGTAATATATTGTGGTCAACTGTGTCGAACACAGCACTGAGATCAAGTAAAACTAAGACTGCGGTTCTGCCACTGTCTGTGTTTAAACATATGTCATTAAACACCTTAACCAGAGCTGTCTCAGTGCTGTGATTTTGTCAAAAACCTGACTGGAAGACATCGAAACAGTTGTTCAATGTCAAGAAGTTATTCAACTGTTGAAAAACAGCTTTTTCGATTATTTAACTTAAAAAAGGAAGATTTGATAAGCACACTGCCCCCATTTGCAAATGCACTGTATGCAACGCTTGCCTATCAAGGTGAATCACAGTTCGCCACTCTGCTGAATTCTTAGCACCTGAGCTAAACAGAGAGGAATTTGGGAGATGGGGTTCTTTTTCTGCTCTGTGAGCTGCACAATAAATGCTACTTGTAGTGTCATGGTGATATAAACAGGTGCAATAAACACAATACAGAGAACTGAAACAAGCATGGAGTATGTATTTGGTAAAGGTGCTTAAATTCATGCTCATTCATTCACCCATCAGATGGAGCCCTGAATACATCAACCATGCGCTCACAACTGGCTAACGGATGAAGCATCAGCTAGATAGTGTTGTTTCAGAATCATTGGTGTCAATATGGACTACAAATATGATAAATCCTTGTTGTGGAAAACAGACACTGAGGAATATAAAGGAACAATTGTAAGCTAGTATACACACTATTTATTTATGAATCTCATACCCCCTTCATATATTGTTATTGTAATTATTATAATATTGAACAATGTAGCCTATCCCTCAAGTCTACATGCCTACACTGCCCTTCACTACCCACCCATGTGCACACCACTGGTAGAAATATGCTATTAAAGCACCTTCAGTTTTACCAGCCAAAGTAATGTCATATTATTGATATTGTGCATGAAGTATTTGATCAAATATTTAGGCTATTGCTTGCCTCTATGCATTAGTGTGTTACAGTAGGCTTAATCGAAAAAGCTTGTGTTTATTAGTCCTTATTCAACATACAATTGTCCTATAGACTACAGTTTTAGCTAACTATTTCTCTAAGCATAACACTGCAGTGAAATTATGTGTCCTGTTGTTTTATGTGTGTCCTTCCTTTGCCTTAAAAAAAAAAATCATTAAGGCCTAGTGACACAACTCATCTGCATGCCATGATGAAGACAGCAGCATCATCATCATCAGCGGCACATCAGCCTGTAGTTGTGCGAGGCAGCTGGAGGCAGAGGGGCGGGGAGGGGGCGCAGCCGGAGCTCACATGCATTAACGACCACCGACAAACCGGGAAGCCTCCTCCGGTAGCATCGCAGCGATCACCGACGCACAGACATAACACACGGCCAGGGAAGATGGTCGCGGTGCAGACGTCCCCCAACTCGTCCCCGTTAGCTGAGTGGATCTGCTGCCTGGATAAAAGGTGCGTGACTAAAATACACACCAAGAAACTAATCCATGCCGTCCATCCACAAACACGCACATGCACAACGCTGTGACCGTGTTTCTCTCATTCACCTGCGTCAACGTGATGAATCGCAACCGGCGATCGCTGCGTGTGCAGTGTATGCAACAAAGGCATTAGACGCGCTGTTGTAGCCTGCCTATATTTTACTGTCATTTCTTTTCATTTATGTACCTCCCATTCAGTGATGTTAAACGGCTGTAGTTTGTGACAATATCCTACACCGTATTTGTTTGAAATAGGCTATTCCTGTTTCTGTGTGTGCTCGGTCAAAAAGGCGTTGGTGGCTTCGAGGGGATGTCTCTGCACCGCATTGGCTGTGAGGTGGCTATTAAGACGCACATGGTTTATGTCTGTCAGCTTAAATCAAATAAGCATATATTATTAAAATACTACCAAGGCAAGGCGTGTTTGCAAGTGGTTTCCTCGAAGTGGGGATTAAAGGCAGGACAATTCTTTGTTTTTTCATTGTTGTCACAGTGCTGCATGTGTGGCTGAAGGCTACATTTCTCGTTTGAATAACTGAGCCAATTTACAGTGTTTATCATCCACTCGTATCCTTTTTTTTTTTAAATCCAGGCGCTGCACTATGCCGACAACCTTTTTGTCCACGCTGTGGGCTATGTCTCCAGTAATGAGTGTGGTGCTGCAGGCATACTACTGTGCCAAAAAAAGCAAATCACACCTCAGAGTGCTTAGATAAATAAACATGAAATGGCAGTGTACATGTCTGTTGCTGTGTATATGATACGTGTAAAACGAACAATGCCATATACAGTAGAAGACAAGCATCCCAGAGCTCCAACACCCACACATACTGAACACACCTCACCATGACACATCCTCATGTTACCATTGGCAACCTGAAGCTACCATCTTGTCTTATCATTTTCACCTGTGATGAGAGTGGATGCATGATCTCAATACATTCCACTGTTGCACATGGAAGTGTAGGAAAGCAGTTTAGCTTTAGTTTTTGATTACTTTTCCAATTAGCCCATTTAGATATCTTCAACATGTTTTTTTGGGGGGGACTTACCCAAAGATATTTAATAAAAATGAAATAAAAGATAATGTAAATTATAATTAAAAAAGACAACATTCTCCCCAAAATAGTACCATTTAAACAATGAATAAAATTGAATTATGTCTCGGTTGATACGCCCATTTTAACAGAAGAAATAAAGATGTTTACAGCTATGTTATAGACAACGCTTTTGCTCTCTAAAGCTCATGTCTTGGTTGTGTAAAAGCTGTATGGGAGGGGAGACTTTTTTGTTATCTCAGCCATTTGAATCACATTGAGGAAAATAATTTTGTGTAATTATTCATATTTCGCCGTGTGGCTGATTTGACTGACAGGTGGGCACGTTACAGCTGTTTGCCAGGAGGCTACAGGCCTGCCTCAAATCCATCTCTTTGCCTGTTAGATTGACCAAAAGTCAGGTGGAGCACTTCCCGTATGGGGCCGTCATCATGGAGCGTCAAAGCGACTCTTAAGTAAACAATTGGTGATATCATTGAGACTATGTCCATGTTTTATACAAAGTATGCGTTAAGTGAAATAAAAATATTTTTGGGAGGGTCTTGATTCTATCAAAATCCAACAAAAGAGGGCACCTGTTGGCATTGGATTGAGGTTGAACACCTCATGTACAGAGGCTGTAGTTCTCGAGGCGGGGCAGCCCCGGTTCAACTCCAGCCCTCTGCACCTTTCCCGCATGACGTTTCCCACTCTCTGCTACTGATTTCCTGTTCTATCCACTGTCCTGTACTCTATAATAATCTCATGAAAAACAAAACAAAAATCCAACCAACAGCATGGTTCAGATGTAGCTGGGCGTCAGTGAGTGCAGTCTTGGTTGTAAAGATTAGACGGGACAGCATCTTAATGTGGAGCACTCAGAGCTCCTCAGCCATGCACCTCCTGATTCAATCAATATCGAGCAGAGTGTGTGCGTTTGGGAGCTTTCATCTACTGTAACTGTTGATGTGAGCAAATGGAGAAGTGTGAGAGGGCGAGGCAGGGGAGAGGCCGGAGAGGGAGGAGGGGGTGTAAGGAGGGACAGAGGTTAAGATACGACTGTCTGTGATATATCTTTCCAAAGACATTTACTGCCACTGGGTGTGAAGTATGAGAGATGAGCTCTGATTTGTTTTGTTTAGTGTTGCCCCCAGGCAGGTCCAGTCTTCCTACACACACACACACACACACACACACACACACAGCACCAGTCCACATGTCAGCAGAAGTTTAGATAACATATCTCGACCACTTTGAACTATTTTCAGAAATGTGGGTTCATCGACAATCATTCAGAGCTGGACGAGTCATTTAATGAGTAAACTGGTCAATGATAAATAGCAAACTATGCTGCCTCATTTCATGTTAAAATTCAGTGTCTTAACAGGATCTCAGGTTGTTAGTGGTGTTGATGGATCTATGTGTGCATGCTGTTGAAGAGTCTAACTGCTACATTAATCTGCCAGCCTGGGAAATCTGTTTGTGTTGATGCTCGCTGACATTTTGGATGGTTCAACCTACGATTTAGTTGTCTGGAAACAGAGAATTCTCCCAGATGGATGTTTCCTGTAACAATCTGCACAACCTTCTGGTGTCTCTTGATTTTCTCTTCAGTGTGTCTTTCCGGTCAGTTTGTAAATCCTGCTTATGAGTGTGTGTGTGTGTGTGCGAGTGTGCGTGTTGTGGTTGAAAGCTGAGATCTCTGCTGACATAGATAGTCCAGGAGGGAAGGGAAGGCTGAGGAAGGGAGAAGTCAAGGAAAGGAAAGGGCAAAAGGGAGGATGAAAGAAAAGTAAGGCAAGGTGAACAGCTCTCAGGTCACATCCATCTCGCACCAAACTGTGTTACAGATTCCCTCGGACAGACAGGGAGCGAGCAACGCACACGGGGACAAAAGGGAAGAAAAAACACGGCCTTAACTGGGGGATTATAACCGACAGATCTTAACAGTTTCCCTGTAGATAGATAGGTGAAGGTTGAGGCTGGTTGTACCCATCCAACCCTGCAGAGTTAACCTTCCTGCCTCTCCCTGTTGTTGCGTGTGGGAGTCCACCTGTCTAAACCATTAACCCAGCTTACACTGGGATGTGACGCTCTGTCTGAGCACTGAGGGCTAATACGTAGGCAGTGGGATGATGGGAGGATGAGTCAGAGGCAAAAAAAAAAGGAAGAAAAAGATGGAGAGAATGAAAGAAAAGACCTGTCTGTAATGGCCCCGAGCTCATGGCAGATGTTGAGGGACTGGAGGATGTGTTGTGCAATTCAGCCCTTTAGGCGAAGTCTGTGTTTATTTGGGAGAATATGGGTATTAAGTGCAAGCTAATAAAGCTCAGGGACACATGTATGTGTCTTTATATCTGTACATCCATGTTAGTAAAGGGGAGTTATCTCAGCCTATGAGCTTGCAAAGCAGAAATAAAGAGATAATAATGGGAGGGTAGTGCGTGCGGGTGTGTTAATGGTCAGGCGTGCTACTAATGGAGAGGAGGAAATGGGTAGCTGAAAAAAGGGGGATATTTGTTCTTTTCCATCCTGCCTATCATTGTCCCTTAAAGGGTGGGCTTGGGAGAGTAGACACATGGATGTGGATTAGAGGAAATGTGTAGTGGAGGAGGCAGACAAAGAGGAACGAGAGCTGGCAGTGAGGGAAGGGAAAGGAGCTGAAAGAGGAAAGGGGATAGACAGCCTCACGTCTGTGGGGGGAAAAGAGCATAAGCTATTCTGTGTGAACGCACGCACGCACGTGCAAGGGTGAGTCACTAACAAGGCAAAAGAAATGAATGAATTGGGATAACCGCAGTGTGTGACTGTGTGTTACTCCGATACATTTTTGGCTCGATAGTTTTTCACCACCGCACCACGGAACAGAATGTTTAAGCTCTTATATCAAACTTGTCTGCGTCTCACGCGTTTGTGCGCTGGCATGGATGTCCAACAATGGCACGCATCTGTGTGTGTGTGTGTGTGTGTGTGTGTGTGTGTGTGTGTGTGTGTGTGTGTGTGTGTGTATGTGTGTGTGTGTGTGTGTGCTCGGATTTAAGCGTATTAGAAATAGTAGCAGTATGAATGAGATTTTACATCAACACGCTGTGGGGAGTCTGAGCCGAGAGAAAAGTAACGCCTGCAGCACTCCACTGTTATCACTAAGAAACCAAGCTGAACAATGAAGCCGCACACGCACATGAACACTCAATGGAAAATGGCCTACAATACAATAATAGACACTACAATAATAGAGATGCCTTTTATGTTAAAAGACAATGCCGCAGATTTTTCCTTACTCAGTTTATTTACTGCTTGTTGCCAACCCCTTTCCAGAGCTTAATGTGGGATTTTAAAAGATTTCTAACCCTCAGAGAAAAAGTGCACTAGCTTTAAATCACTAGCTTACAAAAATCAATTATGCATTAAAATGTTGTGTTTATTTGCAGTTTATAGTCCAAAACTTGAGTTTTTTTTTTTTTTTGTGTGTGTGTGTGTGTGTGTGTGTGTGTGTGTGTGTGTGTGTGTGTGTGTGTGTGTGTGTGTGTGTGTGTGTGTGTGTGTGTGCGCGCGGCCAGGCCCTCAGAGCGGTCTGGAGAAGATGTGGACATAATTCTGACCAGACTGAGAGAGGTCAAAGCCTTCCAGAGGTTTCCACCTCCGCTCTTACTGCAGATCTGTGCCTGTGCCTTCTATGAGTGCCTGGAGAAAGGCATCACCCGTATGTACATGTACACACCGACACCAATACACATTTAAAGAATACAGTCTGGTAATGAAATGTTACTTATTTAATGAAAGACAGAGCATGCCTCTTACTCTGTGAGCCTCAGTTTAGCTCTTTTCTACTTGAGTTTCTCTTGTAAGCTTATTTGTATGTAACACTTTGAAGGATACAGATGTTACTTTTCAGTTCATTTTAATAAGCTTTCTTGGCATTTATTTAACAAAGATTATAATTCCAAAGCAGCAGGTGGTAATTTCTTCAATTTCCTAGACAAGGAACAACCTTACTGCATAATCAAATTTTTTTTTGTCTAGAAAATGTTTAAAAAAAAAGTGAAATGAAGATATCCCAGGGCCTTTAAATGGTTTAATTTGCACATTCACCAGATATTCACACCCACTTTTGACAGAGAAGCTGCAAACTGACATTTAAGAACCAGTGAATGCATGGAAACTTAGCTCAACAAATGACTCCCAAGATCATTTTCTTGATCATCTTATCCATATGTAAACCTTAATTACAACTTATCCAATGCTTCCTCTCTGTGAGCACACCAATATCAATATTTTCTTGGTAACTGCAAAGATTTTGGTAGGGTACAGCAGAATTATCATCAACATGTTTTAATGTATTTTATTGTCTGCAGTGTTTCGACAAGGGGACATAGGCACCAGCTGGTACGCTGTCCTGTCCGGCTCGCTGGATGTCAAAGTGTCAGAAACTGCAAATCACCAGGTAAACACAGCTTCAGGCTCAATTTATCTTACTCATCTTGCTTATAGTTTCACTTCTGCCGCTCCTCTGTGTCTGTTCTGGGTTTCCTGTATATAATTTGAACCACAAATGAATAATGAATTGAATCTTAAATCATGGGCACGGTGGGATTCATCCTTGTAATTTGTTTTTTTACGACTCACATTTCCCTGTTGTACTATTTTCATCCTAACCTTCCCTGTCAAGATCCAGGCTACTTGTAGAGTTGTTGTTAGAGAGCTGTGGTGTCTAACATGAGAACACAGAACATGACTTGTTCTAGTACATTAGCTCATCTCTCCCAGCTTAAATATGCCAGAGCAGAGATGCAACAGCACAGAAAACAAGTCCACTGGGAACTGCTTTCTGCAACTTTATACCCTTAATGCCAGAGAAATAGAGTTATACTGTACACATAGTTAGATAAAGGAGGCTAAAGACATGTGGGGAAAGAGAGAGAGAGAGAGGATTTTCTCCCAGTAAAAGAATGAGATACAAAGCCTCTTCATCGTGAAATGTCCTTTTCATGTATGTAGCCCTAAAGAGTCAGTGGTGGCCTAGTTTCTGTGGCTATATTTGAAATGTCATTTTGGAAAGCTGAAGAAAGGTTTCCATAGCACGCTGAATATCTGTCCAAATCAGTGGACAGTGTGGGTACATTTTTGTGCATGATGTGTGTGTTTCTTGCTTCCAGTCTGTCCAATTTTATCCAACACCAGAGATATTTTCCTACTGTAGACTCGGTTAACTAGTTCCTCATATATGAATGTATTTGCATTAATTACCATATATTATTCTGTCTGCTCTTCATGTCTGTCCACTATAAAGCAAACCTTTGGATAGATGTTTATTGCTTCTGCCTAGAGCTGCAAAGATGAGTTGATAATTAAATCCGTGGACTAACAGCAAATGCAATATAGTTTTTTTTAATTTTAAGAATCCAAATATTCTTTTGTTGAACCTTTAAAACTACAGAATAATTAATACATCTGTCCTGGTCTAGTTATTGTAGTAAAAAAAATAAAAAAGATGAAGTGATTTTGAATAAATATGGGTAGATGCAGCCCTGGTAGAGTCACTCTTTACAGTCAGTATTGAGCAACAAGCAGAACCAGTGTAACTTAGCATTACCCATTTGTGGTAGGGCTTATTTTAGCACAATTTATCATTTAAATTGAACATGTAGTAAATGTAATGCAGCAATTTAAACATGTACATTGTGTCTGTGCGCAGGATGCAGTCACTATCTGCACGCTGGGGATTGGGACAGCGTTCGGGGAGTCCATCCTGGACAACACACCACGCCATGCCACCATCGTCAGCCGAGAGACCAGCGAGCTGCTCCGAATCGAGCAGAGAGAGTTTAAGAGCCTGTGGGAGGTGAGAGATAAAGATAGAGTGTTCTTGTGCTGTGTGTGTAGCTGTGAGTGTGAGCTGGAAATTCATGATTCAGCTAAAAATGGGTTTTGGTTGTGTACCCAAAAGGTTACAACATCTTTGGTCAAGTTTCCCTATAGAAGTGGGGCTGCATTTTCAAAATCTCTTTCATTGTAATTGTGCAATAAACCACAAGAGGGCTGTCAACCATAATGGGGCTTTCTGCTTAATCAACGAGAGACCCATCAGGTGACACTCGACCTTAACCTGTAAAGGTATAAAGAAAGAGAGGGAGAGAGGGCGTATAATACGTTCCCAAATTCTCGTAAGTTGGAACTTGGGATGTTACGTAAAATGTCAATAAAAAACAGAATGTGATGTTTTACAGAACATTGAAACCCTATATTTGATGCCCATTTTTTAATTTCATGCCAGCGACACCTTTCAAAAAGCTGGGACGGAGGAAAGAAAAGACTGGAAAAGTTGTGAAATGCTTAAAAAACACCTGATGGAACAGTCAGTCAGGTTAACTGGCAATCGGTCAGTAACATGATTGGGTATAAAAAGATAATCCGATGAGAGGCGGACTCATTCTGAAGTGAAGATGGGGAGGGGGTTCTCTACTTTGTGAAAAACGGTTTAAGAATAATGTTTTGTAACAAAAACATGTAAAGAATCTAAGGACTTCTTCGTCACAGTACATAAAATCATTTAAAGAATGGGACGATCTGAAGACATCTCTGTACACAAAGGACATGGCAGAAAACAAATATTTGGTGGCTATTATGTTCGGGCTCTCAGTAGGCTCATCGCTGTACTCACAAATGCTAGCTGAAACCATGAAAAGAGGAGCCGGTTTAAATGGAGTTAACCAGATCCAGAAATGTAGCAACCTTTCTAGGCCTAGGGTCATTTAATATACCGTAGACTGAGGTAAAATGGAAAGACATCTCTACAAAATGGTGTATGCCCTATAAAGTGCACTATGTGAGTAGTGTGTTATTTCGGACACAGTCATTGCTTCTTATGCAAGATGACAGTATTTCGTTTACTTTGAATTCAGAGGACAAAAGATTTTGGTTTTCTTGCTTAAGATTGCTTCACTCACATAAACTCATTCTAGGCCATTACAGGGAGACTCCTGGTTTACAATTCAAAGCATGTCTACAGATCTGTGGGAGTAAGACTACATAAATGAAACACGCTGTATGGAGCATTCATAACCCTGGAGCGATCTGCATGTAATCAGTGTGCAATATCCTCAATTGATGTCCCTTGAGTTGACACTGGATGGGACTACAGACTACATGTTGTGTTATGTGTAACGTGGGCTCAAGCTTTTTAGAAGCAGGGTGAATGTGTGAAATCAGAAAAGATTCATCAGTCTTGATGCTTGGAAAATATAAATTGTGAGTCTGAAAAGGTTAAGGGACTGTAAAGTTAAATCAGTGTAAATGAAGTGTTGGCTTTTATGTCTGATAGCTAATGTGAAACATAACCTATCTCTTCTCTCAGTGTTGAAGTGTAATAACTGCTCTGATGAGGGACAGTGGTAAGATGTTGACCTAGATATTCAGTGTATGAAATATTGATTAAATCATGCAGCATTTTGCTCAATACTAAGGTTTTGTTTATAAAAATATGGGTCTCTAGTAGATGACCTTGTAAAAATTCATAACCGTTTTGTTACAAAATTAAAAATTGATATGACTTTGAGCACTGTTGCTGTCAAGGGTGTGGAAAATCAGGAAGTGGACCCAAGTGCAGAAACTAACAAAAATGATTTATTTAAAATAAAGACCAAAAGTCCACAACAAAAACTTACTATCAAAATCCAAGAAGAGAAAACAAGGAGACACTAGTAAACTGACAGCCGACATAGACTGACAACTAACATTCGACACATGACAAACAACAAACATGAGGAAGTGAGGGGCTGCTAAGGGTGAACCATAACAGTTGCTCTTGCCAACAAAGAGAGAAAACTAGTGTGCACACTTCCAGGCAAAATACATAGAGGTGCAGGAGAAGAAAAGTACTAACAGCAGAAAACAGAGAACGGTCCGCACACCAATGGCAATTTTATTTAAACAGGCCAACGTTTCGATCTACAAGATCTTCCTCAGGCCAACAAACCCTCCTTCTTCAGAAGATTTCTCTATAAAAATTCTCTTTTGGTAGCTTCTCTTCACCTAAAGTTAATACAGTTGTTCATTTGTAATTTATCAACTATTATCATTGCTGCAAGTCATAAAAGTAAAAAATACATGATAACAACCTGGTTTTGTTGAGGTGTGATGTTTCAATTTTTTTTTTTACATGGATACACATAAAAGCCAGATAAAACAATATGTGTTTATTGAAGCATGTGTGCCCTCCTATTATCAGGCTTGTTGTGTGTTTGTTTGTTGCCTAAGTGCACTCAGTCTCCCTCTCTGCCATCTATTTTTGGACCGTAGAAATAAAGCAGAAAACACAGCCCGAGGTTGTCCTGCTTTCAATCTTATTCAGCTCATAGTAAAAGGATCTTTGTGTTTCATGTTTTTGTGTGTGTGTGTGTGTGTGCGCATGGACTAATTCAACTGTGTGTGCATGTGTGTGGCAAAGACAAGAAAGCAATGGGATGAATGCAGTCATGTGTTTGATGAAAGGATGAAAGAAAAAAGTGCCGCTCCATAATTCTAACACCAAGTGAAAATGGGATAAATAAACAGGGGGGGAAATGTAAAAGTGTTTTTTGTGACGGCTGTTTGAAAATACAGTTTGTCAAACGGCGGATGCTTGGTATGGCATGTATTGTGAGCCTTTCTTTTTCTTCCCTTTTTTATTCATCCGTCCCTTTTACCTGCACTACATCTCTCTTGCCCACTTCCTCTCTCCTTTATGACCCGTGTTGTGTCTTTTGCCAGCCTCCTTCCTGTCCTCCCTCCCTCTCCATCCTCACCCTCACTCCTCACCCTGCTCTTTTCTTTCCCTCCTATGCTCCCTTTTTTCTCTCCCTCCCTCCCTTTTACTCCTCATCCACTGGAGTAGCTCAGTCGTACAGATCACCGTGGTAACCTGGGAGAGAAAGTGGTTTGGTTCTTGGCTGTGTTGCAGCGAGAGGGTGGGAGCTAGAGACTGAGGGAGACACTGGGGCAACTGTTTGAGAGAGAGAGAGAGAGAGAGAGAGAGAGAGAGAGAGAGAGAGAGAGAGAGAGGATGAGAGCAGCTTGTGTAGAGCAGGATGCTATCTGGTGGCTTGTGTGTGAGTTGTAAAGGAGCAGAGGGCAGCTCTCTGGGGTTTCAGTCCCTCCAGCTTTAGGCGGCTGAGTGTGTAACCTCAGGTGAGTCTGTCTCCTCAGCTACAACACTGTGTAGTGTCTGTGTGATGTGCATGTGGACTTGCTTGTGTGTTAATGTAATATTGCTTTATATTGACTTTTTCTGTGTTGAAAATGAATGATCCAGAATTGGTTTGTAGTGTTTGTCTTGGTTGGTTTTAGAGTAAAAAAAGACATCGTGGTGTTTATGTCTTTGGGTCAAACAGATTCTCTCTGTGTCTTTTTTTCCCCCTTGTCTTTAGTGTGTGTGTTTGTGTGTAAAGGTAACAACCTTGCAGAAGACCAATGGCACATGCAGGCTCATCATGACCTGCTCTGTGTATTTCAGTGCCTTTGCCATCGAAACATTTTATTGTTCTTAACATCTGTAAGAGCAGCATCTGTACACATTTAACAGCTCTGGCTTCTCTCATTAACCCTGATTTAAATGCTGCTTCTGTGTGCGTGTGAGTGTGTGTGTGTGTGTGAGAGAGAGAGAGAGAGAGAGAGAGAGAGAGAGAGAGAGAGAGAGAGAGAGAGAGAGAGAGAAAGAGAGTGTGTGTGTTATATAATGTTAGTTGTTCTGCATGTAAATGATCCTGGTTTTACAAAGGGCTTTGTTTTGAGGGGCGCTTGCGGTTTGTGTGTGTCAAACTGTGTTTATGTGTGTTAGAGAGGGACGAAAATAATGTAGTCGGATTGGACATTTAATCATTTAATAAATGAATTTGTCTCATTATGATTATATAGCATCATAGCAAAGGTGTTGTAGAGATCGACATGAATTGTGATGCATGTTTGTGTTTTGTGTTATAGAAGTATCGTCAGAGCTTGGCTGGACTGTTGGCCCCTCCTTATGGAGCAATGGAGAGTGGATCCAGCAATGACAGTGAGTAGAGACACAGACACACACACACACACACACACACACACACACACATAATAATAATAATAAATAATAAACATTGGTTACATGGGTAAGAACTGGACCGGATGTGTCTGGTTGTAAATAAAAAATGTTAATAGTCATGTAGCTTTGTGAAACTGTGGTAAGAAAATTGATATAAGATTAATTTGTTATAAAAAAAGTATTATAACTTGGAAAGAAAGATGAGCAATTTTATAGCAATCTTTTACTCTGATTTACTTACCAATATATTGCATATCTGTTTACTCCTGTTTTGTTCAAAATACAGTATATAACACTTGTTTTTCACCAGTTTTTTAAATCAATTTATCTTAAGCAGTAAAAAAAAAAAAACCTCCCTCTTATATCTAATCTAGACAATAAAACGTGTTTTGATATTTCTGAAGTTTCATGAAAAGTGTTCATTTCTTTTCCTCCCCAGGACTCACAGACAAAGACAACATGAACTCCGACTCTGCAAATAAAGCTCACAACAAGGTAAATGCACACTCCAGCACACTGCAGATAATGAAAAAAAAAAATTCCTGCATGGCAACTTGATCCCTTGAATAACCCTTGCCAACTCATTTCAAAGAGCTGTGCCCTTCCTCCAGCGTGAATGAACCAAACTCACAGCCAACACACTGTGGCCCATGCAGTCCCAGTTGTCTTTGATTCCTCTCTTTGCCTACTTTAGTCAGAATATCTGTTTGGAGAGGCCATGGAGAGTTCAGCAAAAGTAGTCATTATTGTCTCACTGGTAGAAAATAAAGTGCTTATTAAAAATCGAAATATTCTCAGTCCATCACAAAAAACTATATCCATTCAGTGTGTAGAAAAACGAGTAGGATTACAGTAAAGAGTAAAGTGATCAACAGAGCCATGACATAGTGCACTGCTGCATACTTTCATGTTTGTCAATGACTCAGAATGCCAGAATGGGTTTTGAAGGTGTGTGTACTTTGAGAAGAGACAGTGATGATTCACAGCTGTGGTCCTCTGTAGTTATGCTAATGCTAGCTAATACATGCACATAGAAAAAAGGTCCCATCTGCCCTATTAGCATGCCAACCTTTGTTTTATACAAATGCAGCTCTTTGTGTGTGTGTGTGTGTGTGTGTGTGTGTGTGTGTGTGTGTGTGTGTGTGTGTGTGTGTGTGTGTGTGTGTGTGTGTGTGTGTGTGTGTGTGTGTGCACGGGCACATCTGCTCCTTTCTTGTTTTTTCCTAAGGTGCAGGTGTCTCTCTCTGTCGGATGTATTTGTGGAGATGTTTGATACAGTTTTACAGCCATTATTACTGTACTGTATTTACCTTAATTTGCATTGAACTCATTTGTAATGTGTTATTCAAAATCAGAGGAATTAGTCAATTTGAATGGCCTAATGTATTACGTTTTTAAACCTGGGTTAGTTTACCTTGGCACTGAGATCTGTGTTAATATTGTAGTCAGTTTGCAGCGTAGATAATGCAATCTTGGCGCATGTTCAGGTTCAACTGATATGTTGTCATTGGCCTGTGCTTGTCTTCAAATTGAGTCCTCAGATTTGTTTTCTCTCTTAACTTTTATCAATGTAAACATCACAGCATGGAGTCAGGGCAACTACTGCAAGTGTTGACTGAAACTATCAGTCCACCAAGTGTACCTCTCTTTCCTGTGTTTTGCGTAGATTCCATCAGAGAAGCTTCAGAGAGCGGGGAAGGTTCTCCGCAACGCCATCCTGTCCAGAGCCCCACACATGATTCGCGACAGGAAGTACCACCTCAAGACATACAGGTAAGAGTACCTTTTGTTTGTTACACCGACTTTTTGTTTACTCAGAAAAAAGCACATGACAGATTTTTTAAAAAGTCTATTCATTTTATACCTGTTTGTTGTATTGCAGACAATGCTGTGTAGGCACAGAGCTGGTGGACTGGTTGGTGCTGCAGAGTGCATGTGTGCTCACACGCTCCCATGCTGTTGGGATGTGGCAGGTGCTACTTGAAGAAGGGGGGCTCAACCACGGTAAGTATAACTTTGGCTTCTTATTTTGCTTTCTAATCATAATGTGTGAGATCAACGTTTCCCCTCAATGCACACAAATCAAAAACAATAGTCAGTCCAAAATCCACACATAGAAATTAGCAAAATAAAACATTTTAGTTTCAATGGCCCTCACTTATCAAACGTACGTAGGCAGAAAAATGGGTGTACTGTCATTTCCACGCAAAGTTCGGCACTTATCAATTTGGACATGAGCGGAGGGTACGCTCAAATCCCACGTCAGGTCTCAGTTCGTGTACGCACGTTTTCAACTCAGTGTGGACTTGCGCTGCAGCGAATCTGTCTGTGTCGGAGAATAATTAGATCATACTATAACAGTGCTTGTTAAGACGGATAGATAGAGGTTCACAGATTTACTGTTAGATAACACATCTAAAATGTATTTTATATTACGCTCCACCTCTAACGATCTCTGTAGGCTACATTGCTTTTTAAATAATGTTGAGCAGCGCGAGCTGTCAGGTGATTTATTTAGTTGTGTGTTTTATTTGATTAATTTTTGTTTGTTTAATCGATTTACTTTAAAGATTAAAGATTAGAGAGGCCGCTTTCAGTAAATACATGTTAAACGTTCAGCGCACAGGAATATCACTGCAGAAAATACTGAGACAAATTAAAACAGAAAAACTAAAAACAGTTACTTTAAAAGGACAGACAAACTTCCAGAAGATACTAAATACAACTTTTAGCCTCTGAAATATGAAATATTTAAGAATACAGAACATTAACATTAGATCATAACTAATCGGTATGTCCGGAGATTAAAATAATCAATATGCTGATGTGCCACGTGCGTAATTGCGCACAGCAGAAGCACATAGGCCAGAGACTACATGTGACACAATAACGAATAAAGAAATCCCGGGGCTGTAAGACGGAGTCAGGAACTTCTTTTATGTAAGTGTTAAATTCTTATGTTTGGAAAGAAGGCTAATTGGATGAGAAGTGCACATTACACAGCGTTTGATCAAACACTTTATTCATGTGATGCAGGACGTTTCAGGTTTCTCTTCTCTTTTAAAGTCTCATTAATGGCGAGCTGCCAGTGCAGCCGACGTTATCCAACACAGATGCAGGTTCACCTGTTCCACTTGTGCCTGATATTGAGGCTGAACCGATGAAGGAAGCCACTCGCTCCACGATCTGGGATAATTTCAGGTGGGGTACGGCTGGCGTCCTCCGGTCTGGCAGCTGCTTCTTTTAAGACACAACACTAGGCTACATTGTAGCGATCGTATGGTCTGAGCAGGTTTTTTAAACTAAAAGTATTTAAAAAAATTTGATTATAGCCTATATTATGTACGTTACATATCACGAATGTTATATATTTTTTATGTTTAAAACCAACGCTGTTGAGATTTCCATGCAGGCGCATTTCTTCTGAGGCTCTTTAATCCTACATTTCAGACTGCCAAACAACACAATGTTATTCCTCTTTACTTTTCTCTGTTATGGTGTCACTCAGGTCATATCTCGTTTCTCTTCTTTGCCGTATTAAGTATCTCCATGCCGTAAACTCTGGGGGCGTGAATATATAGGGGCGTGGTATTTAAATGATGATCGTTTCCAGCCGCCACACTTATCAACACCCGGTCTTCGTACGCCGTGATCAGCCAGATACGCACGTTTCATAGGTCCCACGTGGACCCTGTCGTACGATGATTTCTACACCCAAATCTGCGCTGGTTTCTACACCAGATTGATAAGTGAGGGCCACTGTGTGTTGTTTAATGTATGAATAAGGATAAAGTGATAATCAGAATTTTAAGTTGTTTACAGACTCACAGTGTCTCTGTCTGGCTCTAAGCTTAACATCTACACTGTTTAATTGGCAGACTAGATACCAGCATGGAAATCTAATTAAAAGACTTGCAGCAGGAACATGAAATATAGATTATAGCTTGATCACACTTCAAAGAAAAATCTTGAATAAAAAATGATCGGAGTGAAGAAAATAACTGCTGAAAATCACCAGGCACATATATAATGAGTGTGTTATTATATTTTGTCTAGTTTTAACTTGGATGTGCTGTTCGTGTGTTCTTTAGTGGACCAGGAGCTGGGCTTCCAGGATAAGTACCTGTTCTACCGCTTTCTCGATGACGAGGAAGAGGACACACCGATGCCTAGTGAGGAGGAGAAGAGGGAAAGTGAAGAAGAGTTGCCAGAGACCATTCTCTTCCTCGCTCAGATTGGACCTGACGCATTGCTGCGCATGATCCTAAGGAAATCGTCAGTAACATAATACAAAACAACTAGAACTTACACTACCAACACAACTCACATAACATAATACCAGTTAATCATCTTATATATGACTTTCTTTATTTCAGTTATGTAGATGAGTTTGAATGTAATGCTCTGTACAATCATGATAAATAATATTTAAAAAATTATCTGTCGTGATCGCAGCACTTATTTACATTACTCATTTTAGTGCGGCTAAGAAATAAAGTGTGTGTATGTAGTCAGTTTATTCTGAATAACCTCTGTGCGTGTCTGCAGGCCCGGTCAGAGGACAGGGGATGACCTGGAGATCATCTATGATGAGCTGCTTCACATCAAAGCCTTAGCTCACCTCTCCAACACTGTGAGTCAGATGCTCCTCTCTTTTCTTAAAGGGACAGTTCAGGTTTCCAAAAATGCCAGTATTACATCAGAGCCAATTACTGCAGTCTTTTTGTTTTAAGACCAGAGGGAATAATGATACTCACTGTCAGCATCTCTCTTATCAGCATGATAGTACACAGTTTTACACAAACAGGCCTTTTTGCTAGCAAGTACACACCATCAGAATCAGGTGTAATCTAATCATGTAGAATAAATTGTATAGCCATTTTCACATATGCACTCCTGGAAATATCTAGACAATTTCAGGAGAAATGTTCCTGAAGTTCCCCTGACCTAGCTGTTCATATATGCTCCTCACAGCAGGATATAATCCCTGTTGGACGGGAAGGAGGGTGAGGGTCTTCTGAGGCAAGACTTCACGTAAAAAGAGCAACAGAGTCCGCGATACAACGCTATAATTCAAACATTTGCCTTTATATCAGTGTTATGTGTTGTTCAACTGAACAACAATATCAACAAAAGTGCAGAGAAGAACGCAGTGCTTAACAGAAAACTTAAAGCAGCAGTTTAGTGACGTGCACAGACATCATAGCGGTCGCATGCATACATACTATGCACCCTGCAATGTTCACAGGATATAAATGACCACACTCTCCTACTCACTTGAAGTGAATTATCTGAATAATATCTTGCTGCGTTCTCACATCAGCACACTCGGACTTACTGCAGAAAAAATACTAGGGGGCTGTCTCAGTCTGGGGGGAAAATTTGGCCGTATGCGTTGACACATGAGTTTTTCAGGAGTTTTCTTCAAGTGTGAAATCGCTCTGGGAGATTCAATCTTTTATTTATAGTTATATTAATAATAATGTAATTATTATAAATGAAAAGGTACACAAATCATATTCCAGGAGATGAAAAGGGTTCTAGATGTTTTATCATTAATATTAAAGTTATCTCCATTATTATTTGGCCATAATGATTCTAAATAGACATTTCATTAACCTCTTTGCATGTGCTGTTGTTATGGACTGTAAAAACTCCCAAGTCACTTTGGATATTCCTTAAAAACAAACCTATGCTTTTTTACTGTCCTCTTACTGCAGCATTGCAGCTAAAGCCAGTATGACTTAGAAAAGTCTTCTGTTTTTTTAGGTGAAGAGGGAGCTGGCAAGTGTTGTGATCTTTGAGTCCCATGCAAAAGCTGGAACAGTGTGTAAGTTTTTCAATTTGTCTTTTTTTTGTTCTAGAATGCTTTTTTTTTTAATCGTGTACAAAGTATGTAACTGTAGGATGTTGAAGTCTTATGTTACCCCAAATCACCACAAACTCTCAAGGATGTTAAAACCTTAGCTAGCTGTGGTACAACACTTTTTCACATTATTGCCACTCGGCATTTAACTTTAAGAGGGGTTTCGGTTGACCTAGTGGTAAGGCCTGGGTGTTGATGTATTCAGAGGAAGTGTAGGTCACATCATGTCTGTGTGTTGACATCGGAGATGAACTGTCACATATCATTTCATTGCCCTACCCCTGTGCTGCTTCTTGTGTCCAGAATGTGTGCTACTCTTTCATGTAATGGTAATATGTGTTTTTCCTGGTTATCTTCCAGTGTTCAACCAAGGAGAGGAGGGGACATCATGGTACATCATTCAGAAGGGTTCAGTCAATGTGGTTATCTATGGCAAAGTGAGTTTGCTTAAATGTATTCATCCACCTGGATGCTTAGGTGTCTCTCTTTGACACATACGGATTTATCTTTGAATGTATGATGGATTGAAATGTGAAGCTGTTTATGTTAGACCAACAGTTTTCTCCCTGTGGGGCTGGGAAACACCAGCAGAGGAGTTGAGCAAACAGTGCTCAGCTCACTGTGACTCATCACTATGATTTAAAGGCTTAGGGGATTGACGGCATGCACAATTTTCACACTGATTTCACAATGATTTACAATCATTGTACAGGCAGAGATACTCTACATTCCCATGTGTGTGCATAAACATTGATCACACATGTACATAAACACATGCACTCATCAAACACACACACACACACACACACACACAGATAGACAAGTACAGATGAGTCATCCCAGTCCCCAGGCTCCTGAATTTTCTGATATCTCTTCAGAGCTTAAGATGAGTAATAAATTGTCCTTGTGTCTGAGCTTGTTTGGTGTTTGGAGGGTATTTATTTATGTGCGCCCTTGCATGCGTGTCTTAGGGTGTGGTGTGTACGCTCCACGAGGGTGATGACTTTGGAAAGTTGGCCCTGGTTACAGATTCACCTCGAGCCGCCTCCATCGTCCTGAGGGAGGACAACTGCCACTTCCTGCGTGTCGATAAGGAAGACTTCAACAGGATACTCAGGGTGGGCAGGGGAGATGTGCATTTAACCTGTGATTTGATACAAGAGAAGTCGTATCAAATCATCACCTTGGTCTATACTTAAACAAATACTATTACAAGCGATGAATGTTGACAAAGTCACTGCTATATCTGCATTTCAGTCACTTCATTTCACTGAACTCTTTCATGAATTTATTTGGCTCTCTGAAGCTCTAAACACCAAGTCTTACCTTTACCATGATGTATGCCTCCCCCCTCTGGCGGAGAAGCTACATTACATTTAAAATGACACATTTTTGCATCCAACATGGAGCGATACATCTTCTTTTTTTTTTTTATTAATGCATCGTGTTGTTTTTTTATAGGACGTGGAAGCCAACACTGTGCGCTTGAAAGAGCATGAACAAGCTGTGCTGGTGTTAGAAAAAAGTCCTCGTGCCTCCACCCTGGGAAGCATTAAGTATGTGTGAAGTGTCTAGCCCACACACTTACAAGTGAACAGTAGAATATAAATCTCATTTGACTGTCTCATAAAACGGGGCTTGTGTTTTCTCAATGAAATTCTTCTTGCCTCTTGCAGGTACACTGTTATTTCAGGAACGCCAGAGAAGATTCTCGAGCATTTCCTTGAGACCATGAGGATGGACATACATCACAGTGAACCAGGTAGCCTTAAAGACCCCAAAAAAGAAACTTCATGTAGAATTAATTATCTATATGGTTAAGATAGATCAATGGATGATAAAGGAAACACGGGTATATAGAGAGCAAGGCAAGATAATTTGATTTAATAATTAATGGAAATTTGAATGACCTTTGGTGCTAATGAGTTTCTCCCCTGTTGCTGTCTGTTTCCTCCTCACCTGGCAGACCCAGCGGTGGATGATTTCGTCCTCATGCACTGTGTCTTCATTCCAAACAGCCAGCTGTGCCCTCTCCTAATGGCACAATATCCTTTTCTGACTCTATGTGCTTGTTTTAATAATACTTGCTGTCTGTGATACCCTCTTGTAAAGTTAGCTGACTTCAATGTTTGTCACTCTAGCCAGTGTGTTATGTTGACAGGCCCACTCTGTTTGTGTGTATTACTATTACAGTGGTACTGACAGCATCTCAGATTTTGCTGTTAACTGGTCAGTGTGGTGAAAGTGCTGAAGCAGCAGTTGACTGTCCAGCACTAATGAACTGAGCACCCCCCTCCCTTCACACCTCCGTCACAAGTTGTAATCCTAGTTGAGAAGGTTTTGGGTCTTGGTCATTAAAATGCAAATGTTTATCTACACACTTGCACTTCACTATGGCTGCACTGCTGATATCCCCTCATTTGGTTCCTAGAATCCAGACCACTACCCATACTGACATATATTCACTTGACAAAATTAACAAATGGCACTTCACAAATGACAATCAATTTGTAACTCTGACACCTAGTGTTTCCAATTGGTACTGCAGTCTAAATTCAAAACACTGGGGAGAGCTGACTCACCCCGCCCCCTCCTCCCTGGAACCGATGTGCTCGCGGGTTGCCACGTTGCAGACACGGAAGCTTCAGTGTTGAGTCCTCAGGAAGTCTGCCGACCATTGAAGCCAATGTTACATGGAGGCCGAACCTGGTATTGCAAGGCCACGTGATGCCACTGGGCCGAGAAAGACTTTCTTATAAGCTTATTTGGAGAGATAAAGTGGATAACTTTTTTGGGGTGCATTCACTTCCCGAAACGAAAACACTGAAATAACCCATTTTGAAATCATTAGTTCCTAAAATGTGTAAAATGAGTTTAAGGCTGAATTCAGAGATATTTTTGTAGACATAAAGAATGCAGATTAGAGCCACTGAACTGCGACTCTAAGTGCACATGCTCAGTAATGTGAAAGATCTGGGCACTATTAAAGCAGAGGCTTTTTAGGTCAGGTAGAATCAGTTATATCTGAAGCACTTTGCTTGCTTACTTCCACCGCTGTAACACCTGTTGGTTTGCCATGTAACTGATCTCATGTCTGGCAAACCGAGTGTGTCCAAGACCGCTATGTGGGAGTACCCTAAAACCGGTAAACTTAATTTAGAAGGACTTATACTGGCTGCTGCAATGTTGTCAGAGAAGCCAGCACTTCAACATAGAAGGTTTCCTTACTGTTTTCCTTACTGTGATGATGAAGTAAGGTTATTTTATGATTCAATTCAGTAGATATCTTACATGTTGCTCCTTCACATCACATTTTTACTATATGTCAGCTCCTTAATCCTTTACTGCACCCTGGTGAGTTATTTCAGTCATTAGAGCACGTAAGTGTGGGAGACTATAACCTCATTGAGGCATCACCCTAACCAGGATTATGACACCAGTTGCCCCTGACTACCAGTGTGTACTGGTGGCTAATCAATGCCCTTTATTTTAAAACCCTGATGCTCCAAAGCTGGCTATTGGATGCTTCTAAGGTTGCCACACTTTCAAGGTAAATATCTAGATTCTGACACCAGCCCCTAGTTTTCAGAATGATCAGACTCACTTCAGACAAAAATCCCACAAAGATTCTGCCCTTAACTGGGCTAAATGAATTTCCAAAAGCGTGATCTTGTCACTTGAAAAGTACAGCAGATGAGCTCCAAGCCATTACAAAGCAAAGTTGGTTAAGATCAATCGACTTTGAAGGATGAGTATTTCCACATCCACTGAGCTCTCCGTCAAAGGCAGTACATGGGCTTCACTTTCAAACTTTAAGACCTACCAGTTAAAAGTTCTTCTGGCCTTCCCCTAGTCCTGCAGGTCCTCCCAAGGTTCTTGCAGGCAGCACCAGCCTAGGTACAAGTGTGCAAGTCCTTCCATATTAAGATGGCTGACTGATCTGTGCTCCAACACAAGGAGGAGTAAGATACTATAGCCTTTCTCTGACAACTGCTTTAATCTTTAACCTCATGTGCACCTACCATGCTGCTGCCCCGCCTGGCTCTGAACAGGAGAGGTTGGAGTATGCAATCAACAGTAAGAGAAGAGTCCTCATAATAGCCCTGCGCTGGGCCAACACACACACATACATGCTTCAGGAGGAGCCTGCTGCCATCTCTTTTCTTGAGGTGAGCAAAAGCCAACTTAACTCACGACAGAAACAATGCAGAGTATAGACATGGTATAAGTGTGTTTTTTTTTTATCTCAATTAATTTAGGAGTTGTACGGAAGTGTATCAAATGATTCTCGGATTTTGAGAGCTTTGAAAGACCTGGTTCCCGACTTGGAGAAAGTCGTTAAATTACAGTACGTTCACTGGCGCCAGAACATCACTCTTTCACTGTGAGGCTTTTTATGGCAGCCATATTTATTGAACACCATTTTGCTTTTTGTTTGCAGATCGGAGGAAGCCAAAGCCACAAAAAAGGTACATCTAGACTTCCTTTATAACAAAACTTCACAGTGCAGTTTACACGTTACAGTGATATGAAACTGCACCTCTTCTTGTGTAATTCAACAGAAAACCCTCATACGACAGTTCAGCAACGGGGAGGAAAGACTGCAGAAGAAGCAGCCCATTAGGAATCAAGATGACAGTAAGTCATAGTGTGCGTGTGTGTATGTTTGTTTTTGTACTTTGCTAGGGGTGTGCCCTGAGGAGAAAGATATTTTAACAACTGTTTGCAAGATTACATTTTAAAATGAAATGACGTCCTGCGAGATTAATCGTATAATTAAGCAATCCCTGACCCTTTCATTAGTACAAAAGTCAGACCAAAAATGTATTTGTATCTGTGTGTGTGTGTGTGTGTGTGTGTATCCAGTCCTACTGAAGGTGTACTGCAGCGATCACACATACTCTACGATCCGGGTTTCCGTGGCAGCGACGGGAAAAGAAGTCATCAGTGCCGTTGCCGACAAACTTGGCACCACTGATGAGCTCTTGTTGGTTCACCTCAGCTCTGCTTCTGGTGAGTACAAAGAACGATAGAAACCTGAAGGAGCAGTTCACCAGAACAGTCCCTATGTACAGATTTTCAGTATTTTGACATAGACAATGCGCACTGTCTAAGTCAAGGTCCATAATAGTGTCACTGTTGTCCAAATGTGTGAGGATTCATCTCGTTGATGATGTAAACATGACTTTCCCCATTTTCGCTCCAGAAAAACTAATCCTGAAGCCTAACGATGCGTCTGTGTTTTCTACTCTGAGCATCAACGGGCGATTGTTTGCCTGTCCCAGAGACCAGCTCAACAATATAGTAAGAGATGAAGGTTTCCCCTGTTTAGTTTTTTAATTCATCATTGTCTCAATAACAATGGATTATTGTTACATTAGATTTTTTTGAAAGAAGTGTGTTTGTGTGATTCCACCTATGTGCCTCAGGCTCCTCTTCCAGACCAGGATGGTCCCACTGCAGGCTCCATGTCAACTTTTGAGCTGATGAGCTCTAAGGACCTTGCATACCAAATGACTATGTTTGACTGGGAGCTCTTCAGCTGTGTGCACGAGGTATCACGCATGCAAACACGAAGAACCAGCTCAGGCTCGTGGTTCAACACTGCTCTTTACACTCATAGTGTTGCGGAAAATCGAATTTGAAATTAATTCTGCATCGAAAAACCTGCTCCCCCCTAACGTCTCCTCCCTCTTCTCGCCAGCATGAGCTGCTCTACCACACGTTCGGCCGACAGAGCTTCAGGAGGACCACGGCCAACCTGGATCTGTTTCTGCGGAGATTCAACCAGGTCCAGCTGTGGGTGGTCACTGAGGTCTGCCTGTGCGGACAGCTCAGCAAGCGAGTCCAGCTGCTTAAGAAGTTCATCAAGATAGCTGCACAGTGAGCAAGACATGTCACACATTTAATATGCAGACTTGTTTGAGAAAGATTCTCTTGGTCTTTTCTGCTTTCACTGCATTTTCTGTATGTCTCGCTTTCTTGTATTTACCTGTAGCTGTCGGGAGTTTAAGAACATGAATTCATTCTTTGCCATCATTATGGGGATGAGCAACCCTGCTGTGAGCAGACTGAGCCAGACGTGGGAGGTAAACTTTGTCTTTTGACTGTCTGATACATGACCAGATCTTCAGTTTCCTTAAATTCTGCAGTAAAAATGTTTTTTCCTCACAGAAACTCCCCACCAAGTTCAAGAAGTTCTATGCCGAGTTTGAAAGTATGATGGTGAGTTGCATGAAAATTTGTATACCTCATTGTATTTGAGGCATAGATATACTCAAAGGAAAATCTAAACATTGTAAAAATGTTTTGTATTGGTTTTTACTGCATTCCAAATATCTAAGGAATTTAAATTGTTTATGTATTTTATAACAGGACCCATCAAGAAACCACCGCTCTTATCGACTCACAGTCACAAAACTGGAACCGCCCATTATTCCCTTCATGCCCCTCCTTCTTAAAGGTACGACATGTGTCTCTAGCATGATTACCCCATCACAGAACTATACTCTGGGCAATCTTAAAATCCTTTGGCTATCATCTTACGACAATACAGTATATGCTCTGGGACAAAGGGCAACAGGCTTCTGGTGTAGCAAGAGGTTAGCGATAAAGAACTTCAGACCAAGACCTCTTTTAAAGTGCTTTGCCTTCATTTACAGCCAAACAATTACATTAAGTAGTGAGAATGGAGTTTGTTTTAAAAGACAATATCTAAGTGCAAATTGTAAGCTGCACTATTGCAGTTTATATGCAGACGTCTGTTTAAAATCGATGGATTCTGGATGATTGCTTTTTGCCTCTTTTGCAGACTTTTTCTTGTATCAGATCAAATCCACCTGATTTATAAAGCACACTTTTAAAAGTTCTGTACAGTAAAGTAAATGAGCAAAAATAAAAACACACAAAAAAAAATATTAATAGAAAACTCCTTTAAAAGCACATACGGACTCTGTAAAATAACACATAAAAAACATGAATAAATGTAATGCTGAAACCCTAGTGGGCTGTACTCTTAGGACTACAAATGAAAATCAGAACACTTCCATCCCTGCACCTACATAATCAGTAGATAGAGATCATACTCTTGGAGAAATGTGGCTGTTTTCAAATGTAAATGTTTGTTTCCACAGATATGACATTTACACATGAGGGCAACAAGACCCTGATTGACAATATGGTCAATTTTGAGAAAATGGTGAGTATCTATTCAAATTGAAAGGGAAAGTATTCATTATAGGGATGTGTTTTATGAATTACCCTGTTGTTCGCTCAAGTTTAACACAAAGAGTTACTTCTCCTTATCTTTTACAGCGTATTATAGCCAACACAATTCGGCAAGTGAGGCACTGTAGAAGCCAACCATTCAGTAAGTCTTCTCATTGCACATCGGCACATTTTGATCACACGGCTGTAAATGCATCTTTTAACCACATTTGTCTTTTCTACGACCACATTAGATCCGGACATATGCCAGCCTAACAAAAACCAAGCAGATGTCAGGGGTTACGTTAGGAAGCTGTGCGTGATCGACAACCAGAGGGCGCTGACTCAGCTCTCTTACAGGCTGGAGCCTCGACGGACATGAGCACCAGATCTTCCACCACCATCGCCTTTTCTGTAACGTTAGCATAAAAAAAACACACACATTACCTGGATTTAATAACTAACACGGCTGGTTGTAAAGTAGCAAATCACAACTGTCAATGACTCTAGTACTATCATGGACCATTACGGATCAAGGACTTGTACTGTGCCATTAAAAGCCTCTTCCTCCCGGACGGAAAGTGTTCAGCTGCTCTCTTGTCGCTGTGTCTCAGCCCCCCCCCCCCCAGACTTAGGGCTGTAACTGTACTAGTTGTTACTGTTTGGGACATGTTAGATAGAACTGTAGTGTATAGAACTTGAATCAATATCCTGCATGACTGAACTTCATAAGCTCCGTGTTCTATACAGTGGATTTCTATCAGAGTGTCCTGTTATGTTGTGCCACCTGAGATGAGCCCTAGTTTACAAAACATTACTGTACCTGCCTGTAAATCAAACTGTACTCTCCTGATGGTCTTAATCATAGAGGTGGGAAAAAACACATAAACCATAGTAGCCTAGACTCTTCATAACTTCTTTGGAATATGCAGATTAATATGAAATCAGAAAATACTTATCCACTTTATAATCTACATGATTGTATCCAAAACTGAAAAACATCTTTAAGATTGGATGTCTCAGCTAAATGTCAGTGTCCTTTAATATGAAGACACTTCAAAACTACTACAACAGGAGTATTAGTTAAATTGAAGTCCTAATGGTATTGCAAAAAGTGTTAAGAAATGTGTCGCTGCAGGATTGCGTTTTTACATTGGAGTGCAACTCTTAAAGAATAAGTCTAGTTGATAATGGTTCTTAGTATGATCTGCTCTGAGGTCAGTTTTGTTATCAAATTGTACTCCTTTCATTGCAAGCACTGATCTAGGATGTGGGGTCTTAAAGCAAACTTCTACTCTGAGGGGAAATCTTCTTGTCTCTATCAGTGGTGATCAGTCCGTGTGATTTTATTTTTATATCCGTGCGTGTAGATTTTTGAGTGTGGTCTTGACAAGTGTCATTGAATTTCATTTGATCTCAGGAGCTGTTAATGTGACTGTGTGTGGAGAACCGCTGTGAGGCTGGCTTTTCCTTAGAGCAGCCTGTAACTGTACTGTATGTGTGGTCTGCCTTGTAAATAAAAGAAGATAATTTATCAGTGCTAACGCTTTGAGGTCATTCTTCAAAACTTTCTTTGATTTCCAGCAGGTACATTAGCATGTGTGACTTCTCTGAAACATCAGTCTCCAACATAAACACAGTAAAGACTGTTCACTACCTTAAGGAGCTTTTAACTAAATCCAAAGTACTCTGCTTGTTGAAACAGCTGTAAAATATCCTCTGTGGCTCTGGAGGCAGCTGTTTGTAGTCTGAGAATATTCCTTTACGCTTCACACGTATGAAGTTTGAAAACTGTGGGTATTTACCTGGCAGTGAGGGTCTGCTGAAAGATCCATCTGAGCAACAGTACCACAAGGAAGTGTAGGAGTATCCCACATTTTTAAATATTGACCTCTAGGAACCAATGATCTGCAAACCTTTTCTTTACTATCGAGTTATACCAATTTAGTTTTCATAAGTCACTTTTAAGTTCCTTAAACAAAACTAACGTTTGGGACTTCTTTTCCAAATATTTTCGCTCTCATTCTGGCAACTATTCACAACATCATAAATGTGAAGTATGGAAGACATTTTCCTTTGAATTAAATATATTTGATTGCAATATGAGAAGTAGAAACAGAAAAATACATCTACACAAGAGTTAGTGCTGTATTTCACTAGATTTGAGTGAAAATACTGATTTCAGTGCTCCCTTGATGATCTCGGTATATTTAGGGACATTTTTCAATCTTATCATGGGCTCACTGGGGACCAAACTGTCACATTAAAAAAAAAAATGTGTCCTGGACTTTCATGGTTCTCATAAGATAAAGTTATTTTTTTAAATAAAATATAAGGTGTCCTTATCTATCATATCCCTGAAGCAAAAATGTTCCACTTGTAAACACGACTTTTGTGACTGGCTGTTTGTTGAGCCCATCTCTTCTCTCCAGAGGAAGAATCCCACTGAGTTAGTAAACTCTATGACCTATTTTTTTTTTAGCGCCATTGGCGCCACACACTAGTGTCGGCTGTTGTACTATGGGCTGAATGAGTCACTGCTGCTTCTAGCAGCCACTACAGACCAACAGCCTTGCCTTTCAGTCATGTTTTATTTATCTCACGAATCACTATTAGGGTTCCTCTTGTACTCAATCACTGTCCACAACTGAGAAGTGTCCTAACTTTCTGGAGCTGATCTCACATGTCCCTACTCATTGATGTCAGCACAGATAACTGGCTTGATGATGTCACATGGTAGGCCTTATTCCTGCCAGGCTGAGTAACACACTGTCACAGTCTGGCTCCTCTCATGTGTGTTTGTATATGTATAGATGTAGAGTGCATCTGTGGAAGTCACCCTTGTTTCTGGTTGATTTATTATGTCAGACATGCCATAGGCCAGAGCTGTATATCCCTGTGTGTGTGTGTGTGTTTGTGTGTGTGTGTGTGTGTGTGTGTGTGTGTGTGTGTGTGTGTGTGTGTGTGTGCTTGTGTGTGTAGTGCATGTAGAGCTTTATATAGCCACCGTTATCCAGGAAGAAGGAATGCCCTGCATGCCAGTGACCATATTTGAACAGTGTGTCTGCACACACTGACATTAAATCGTAACTAACACACCACACCACACTACAACACTCAACTCCCCTTCATCTTCACCTTGTGTGTATGTGTGTGTGTGTGTGTGTGTGTGGGTGTGTGTGTGTGTGTGTGTGTGTGTATTGGGTTGTAGTTACACTTGATCACCACTATCAGGCAATATAATACCTCCTCTACTAATGACGGGGGGCCTCAACTTTTTTTGTCTGACGCACAGGGAGTCAGACTTGTTCTCTCTCTCTCTCTCTCTCTCTCTCTCTCTCTCTCTCTCTCTCTCTCTCTCTCTCTTTCCAGCACTTTCTGGTTTCTTCTCTCTGACAACAATCTGTTCTGCTGACTGACAACATCCACTTCGACCGGGTTGAGGAAAACTCCTCTGCCCCTGATTATTTCTTCTCTTTCTTTCGCTCTGAGTGGATCTGTATAACTTTTTTTTTGTGGGAAGAGTCGGTGGGTTAAGCCAGCAACCTTTTGGGCTGCTGTAAGAGTCTTTGCGTGCGTGTGTGTGTGTGTGTGTGTGTGAATGTGCACGTTAGTCAGTATGCCATGTCGTCTCCTGGCTCGTCGTTTGTGCAGATAAAGCATGAGGACCTACTCTTCTATGAGAACTGTGGAGGAGGAAGCTTTGGGAGCGTCTACAGAGCCCTGTGGATTTCCCAAGACAAGGAGGTGGCTGTGAAGAAGCTTCTCAAGATTGACAAGGAGGTAAGGAGGACATACACACAAGCACACAATGACACACACACACACACACACACACACACACACACACACACACAGCAATCATAGATGTCTTCAGCAGAGACTCATTGTTTTAATATTCAAAGTACTGTATGTAGAGGTCAGGGCCTTTTCTGTACTACCCTAAACTTCAACATGAATCAGTTTCCTCTCATTTTCTCAATTCTCTTCGGACTCAGTCCCCAACTCCCTCCCTGCCTCCCCCTCCTCCCCTGTTGTCTGCTGTTGAACATGTGTTTATATTAAACATACCTCTCCTTGTCCCCCTCCTCCTCCCTCTCTTTGTGGATGGAGCAGATATATTTATGCCAGCACTCCCCTGTTCCTCCCATTGTGCTTCAGGGCGAGGTGTGTGGTCATTCAGGGCTTTAAGGACTTCAGATCAGGGCATGATACTAATACTGAGCAGGCAGGAAACAGTTTGAAGTTAAGGTGACCTGTCGGTGAGACGAATGTCATTGTTGTGGAAAAAGAGTTAAAAAATCTAATAGGGAGTGAGAACAGTATTTCTCTTACTGTCCCAATCACACACATGCAGGGTGGGCAGACATACATTAAAGAGTGTGTGTGCAGTTTATATGTAAATGCAAATTGATCATTGGCTATGAAAGAATTGCAGCTAAAATATTAACATTATATAAACTCAACTCAAAACTTTGCACACACAACATTCAGAAATAGAGGAAGACTTAATTTACTGAAGTTAAAATAGGAACACCAAACTATGAAAACTAAAGTTAATCTCGAACTTAACCTCAAAATGTGATCAATTAGTAAGTGCCCGTGCATAATTGCCTGATAGTGTTTTTTAGTACTGTAAAATGTACAGCATGTTATTACCTGTGTTTACAAAGAAAGTGACTTATGTTTCCCTATTATGGCTTCAACAATATGTGTAATATTTGTGATCTTCAAACAGTCAAATGTATCACTTGCAGAAATGTTTTGCTGTGGAAAAATGAAACTAAAGACTGTCTCTGCAGTGTGCTTTAAATCACTTTGTCTGACACGTTACCCACGGCAACACTTTCAGATTTATAAAATAACTCAAGCTGAGAGTCTGTTGTGGTTTTGTAGGTCATATAGAGGCATTTAGTATTAATGTGTCTGCTTTAGAACCAGCTTAAATCTTCTCATAGGAGCTCTAAATAACAGTATTTCATACCTGTGTAAATGCACGTCTTTTATAAATGTGTCTTTCAACCAAACTATGTGCCAATGTGCTCACTTAAAACTGATGTCTGTACACTCTGATAACTTTAACTAAATGAAGAGACGTAGCGTTGGAATCAATAGTATAAATTGCTATGATTATCTTATCTTCTTTTTTTGTAGAAATACTTCATTGTCAAATTGCACTTTTTCTTGTGTGATTTCATATTACGGATGGTCAGTTGTTTTTGTTGCCTGGCAACACTAACATTTTCCACACATAGAGAGGGTATGACCTGTATGTCAGCTCTGATTAATGGCATGTTTGTCACTGCGGTGTAGAAGTCTTTATTCTGAAAGTCAACCTGAGGTATGAAAGAGGGTCAGACTGTAGTTCAGTGAAAAACCGTCAAAATTTAAAAAAAAGTGGATAACAAGTCAAAGCTCCACATTTTGAAGTTTACATTTGATTAGTAACAATTGACACTACATTTTATACAAAGTTTTGTTTTCTTGCTGATATTGTATATCTGAAAAACAAAAGAGGATGCTAATACATTTTTCTGTTTCACTTTTTCTCTCCTCTTCATGTGCAGGCCGAGATTCTTAGTGTCCTGAGTCATAAGAACATCATTCAGTTTTATGGAGCCATGCTGGAATCTCCCAACTATGGCATTGTCACAGGTCAGACACCAGGAGTGTGTGTGTGTGTGTGTGTGTGTGTGTGTGTGTGAGCGGGCGAGTGCTTGTGTGTGAGATTCAAGTATCCTTTCAGAAGTCCTCCCATGAACATAAATCCTGGACATGTGGTTCATATCTGATCCCTTACTTCTAGAGTTATATTTTCAATGTCCTCTACAAATTCAGATGTTTATCGCTGTCTTTTTAGCTGCAGCCTCATAACTGCATTAGGTGAAGGTCGGGTGAAGGTTAAAGGTGAGGTATGCAAGATCGGCGCAGATTGTTCTCATAACACAGTGTGTATATTTGTTTTATTAGTGTGTATTTGATCCTGGATGTGCCACTTAAGGACGTGTTAGCACATGCTCAGGTGTTTGTGTGTTTTGAAGGATTGGTGTACACTCTGAGAGCTGGTTCTTGCTGTGTTTCCTGGCAGGACATTTGAAACTGAGACCAGTATGTTTGTATGTGGTTGTAATCCTGGATGGGATCATATGGTTAGGATAAAGTACGACACACCACGCTAGACTTGTCCGGCAACCATTACTGCTGCACTTTGGTCCGATGATAACTAAAAATAAAAAGTACAGTAGGAAAAATAAGTGTTTTAGGGTATGAATGTCTGTCAAAGTTAAACAACTTTTCATCCATTTAAAGGGTCAGATTTGTTAGTTTTGTACCCACCAGACACACAAAGGAGTCCTTTGTTTGGATATAATCCTCTGTGTCTTTCTTGTCTCTTGGAAATGTCAGTTTTAGCAGGGAAAAATGAAAAGTTCAAAGGTCAGGGATAATCTGGATTAGTCGGTCAGTGTGTGTGTGTGAAGGTTGTTGGTGTTTCCGCTGTGTGCAGGTCTGTGTGATAGGAGGGGCTAAACTGTTGAACTGAGAGGTCTCTGTCTTATATTTATGTTTATAATATATGTGAAGGAAGTGTGCTTTAGCTGCACCAAAAATGGATATTAGCTCTTCAACATCCTTTGTTTAAGGGTGGTCAATCCCAAAATATGTTTCCAGTGTGATAGATTTAATGTAACCAAATGACCAAACTGTATGGACGTTTTCATCAACAATTCTGTTCAAACTGACTTTTCTGCCTCACTGACGATTACTTCTTTGTATGTTTGTGTGTTGTTACAGAATATGCTAGTGGGGGGTCTCTGTATGAGTACCTCTCAAGTGAGCAGAGTGAGGAGATGGACATGGAGCAGATCATGATGTGGGCCATACAGATAGCTAAAGGTAAAGCTGACAAAATAATGACGGTAAAAATGATCTCAGAGGATTCACTAATCTGCAGGCGATGTGCATCATCTGTATGGTACGTTAATGTTATTAGTTAGAGGAGAGAGGAGCTGAGTCAGAAATAGTAAATAAATACTATTCATTTGGGTGTTACCAAACATATACTTCATTCCACCATCAGTGTCCCTGCTGGGCCTTCCCTAGTCAAAGCAGTCTGAGTGAACACGCCTCTGCTGAGTCGTTCCCCACTCTCCTCATCTTTTACCAGAATTAAGTGTTTACACAGCAATTTTCATCATCCTTTACCTAACGCCAACATGATATTACCATATTACCATTTTTAAGGTCAATGTTACAGTTAACACTTATTACCAATGAACTAATAGTCAACTATTTTCAACATGAGGAATGGAAATTGCAAGTTTCATCACAATTGGAAAACTATAATGATTGTTTGGACAAAAATGCAGTATTAACTTCTAGCACAAAGACTGCTAGGAAGCCATTTCTATTCAAGAATTTGTGATCAGTTTGAGAGGATTACGGGAAAGAAGGCTCATTTAATCTATTTTATAATATTAAAAAAGAACTTAAATTTGATGTGATTTTTTTTTTTATCAAACTCCTCAAGACAGAAATCTTTTTAGGGGTTAGCCAGGTTTGTTTTGTTTACTGAATATTTTCTCTTACAACAGCATAGCGTACATTCGGCCATAAACTGTGTGTGATGATCAATCTTTATTTTGAAATCCAAAATTTGAATGGATTTAAGACAGGGTAGTTAAATAGCCTCTTTCTCAGCAGCCTGCATATTTCTACATGCTGCAAGAGGTGTATCTTAGAAATAATGATATTGATGAATTAACTATTAATATAAATTATAATATTCATTTGACCTGTAGAAACATTGGTTCAGTGGGTTCTAGTTGCACCTGTATCCTGTGGCTTTCGTTTTACCTCAAACAGATTTTTACTTAAACTATAGTGCACTAAAATCTCACAAATCCTGAATGGAAATATCAACCAAACCAATTAGAATAAAATCATTTGTTTTTACCAGTTATAAATGCCTCTCTTCATCTCCCCACAGGGATGCATTACCTCCATGCAGAAGCTCCAGTCAAAGTAATTCATAGAGACCTCAAGTCACGGAACGGTAACACACCAAATACATTTTGATTTGTTCATCAAGTGTCCATCTTCTAGCCAACATTATATTGTATCACTGTCTTATCTTACATCTGTTAATCTGCTCTTTCGCACTCTTGCAGTGGTGATGACAGCAGACAAAGTGCTGAAGGTTTGTGGCTTTTCTTCAGGCACGGAGATTCACATACAAGCATTTTTTTTTTAATTCAGTTCAATCAGTTTGGTAATTATGTGCTGTCTTCTTGGTTCGCCCTGTTGGAATTTCAGATTTGTGACTTTGGGGCGTCAAAGTTCCTGTCGCACACGACCCATATGACAGTGGTTGGCACTTTTCCCTGGATGGCTCCTGAGGTTATTCAGAGTCTACCTGTCTCGGAGACCTGTGACACCTACTCCTATGGCGTGGTGAGCTGGCACTGCCTGACATACAGTATATCTGCAATGAAACACACATATAGGAATAAGTACTAAAAATGGTCAGGTACTGATAGCTGGAATTAAATGTTGCTCAGATTTGTATTTTTCTTTGTCTTGGTCTTTTAATCTATATAAGACAATTTTTAAATTAAAAAAACAAGATATCAGTAAAGTACTGTTTAGTAAAAGTATCTGCAAATGTATCAACAGTATACATTGAACTATGGACTACACTACTGTGTGTGATGTTTAGATGTGACTTATTATGTGATATAAAGTGTGCGCAGTGACTACCAAATTATCAAACAACATCTGTTCTGTTGGTAGGTGCTGTGGGAGATGCTGACTCAGGAGGTTCCTTTCAAAGGATTTGAAGGGCTGCAGGTTGCATGGCTGGTGGTAGAAAAACAAGAGGTAACCCCATCCTCTAACACACCCACACACACACACACACACACACGCACACACCTTTGTGAACACCACTGTCAGCATGTAGATGTACTAGAGGGCTGCAGGTTGCATGGCTGTCGGTGGAAAAACAAGAGGTAACCCCCTCCTCAAACATACGCACACACACCTTTGTGAACACCACCGTCAGCATGTAGACGTACCAGAGTCTGAGACGGCTGGAGGAACAATGTGATGCTCTCATGGTTTCCACTGCGAGCTGGTGAGGCTGAGGCTGGGTATTTTTAGGCCTGATGTCAGTTCTCTGCTCTTGTAAGGCCTGGATCCACTGCAGTGGAGCTCGGCCAGACCCCCCCCCCCCCCCCGGCTAAAGCCTTTACGAGAGAAAGAGAGAGAGAGAGAGAGAGAGAGCGATGAGAAAAAAGAAAAGATTAAAAGGGACAGTTGATTCAGGAGGTTTATGGGAGTTGGGGGGAGTGACTGTTGGACTGTATGTGTTTCAGTTATTGACGTGTTTGAATCCCCTGCAGCAGCCTCACATAAAAGCACACAGGCACATACAAGGACCAACAAACAATTCTGGGAATATGATTCCTGCGTAGCTCTTGGCTTATTTCCAAATACTCTCCCTAAATAACTCCCTCTCTCTCTCTTTCCCAGTCTCCCTCTGATTTTCCCCTCCATTGCTATACCTTGCTTCCTGACCCTCTTCCTTGCCCTCCCTCAACTCAGAGTTGGTGATATTTTAGGATTAATCCCCAGAGAACACTGTTTCCATGTGGTGCACTGCACTATGTGGGGGTATCTGGGCTCATTCAGACCTTTGAAGATGCCAGGGGATCTATAATGCAGGGACATTGTCTTGGTGGATTTACATTAACTGCAGTTTAATTGTTGAAGAAAAAAAGTGGCCTCACATATTGTAGCTTTCTTTGTTTTAAAGACCCTGATTTTTTTTTTCTGTTAAAGACTTCTCTTATCTTCACTGTGCCTTTGTTTTTATCTTCTTGGTAATGAGTCGTAGTCAGCGAGGCGACAGCCATGGGGCCGCTTGCTTGTCCTTCAAGGCTTGTCAAACCGAACTAATGAAGCCTCAACAGTCCTAATGAAGCACAGTCACTCAAGCAGCTTTTGAAGAAGATGAACTTTTGCCATGCAATTAGTTTCCATTATGGTGAATAGAAATAACTTGAGTGATTCCTTAACTTTCTCTTTTGATCCATAAATACAAGTAATATGCTACTTTGATTGAAGAACAAACACATTTGAGTGTATTTAGCCTATTAGCAGTAGCAGACAAACAAGCTAAACTAAGATGTTGCAAACGGTCAACAGTGTACGTGCTAAACATCAGCATTAAAGCACTGTTGTTGTGTTCAAAATCTTGATTGTAACCGTAAACATTTGTTTTTACCACAGTACACAGTGCAGCCTCCATCACAACGTGTTCAATTTGCATGCAGCATGCAAAAACATTGGGACATAATGAAAGTCACAACATTAGGCCATCAACTTTTTCCCTCCTGTTCTTACAGTACATCACAGCCAGCAGCACAAGGTGTACATATTGTTGAAGAAATAGTTGCCTTGGATACGATATTAAAAAGCTCTGCAGTTGATGTGACTTACGTTTCTTTTTGCTGAAAAAATGCAAACTCTCTTGAGTACTGTTAAATGTTAAAGGTTGTTGTTGTGCATCTTGTTTGCATACTCGATTGACATGCACCTGGACTTCAATCTTTATCTGGTGTTCTAAATAGTTTTGTCTAGTTTATAATTTGATTGCTTTGGTCTTACTGTATCTATACATTTCCAAGATTGTTTGGAGGACATGTTTTTCAAAATTGTATCAGAAGATGTTTCTAATGAGATTAAAGGCTTCTGCTTCTTTTGTTTGCATGTGTTTGTGTGTGTGTGTGTGTGTGTGTGTGTGTGTGTGTGTGTGGTTATCTAGAGGCTGACCATCCCCACTAGCTGTCCAGCAAGTTTTGCAGAGCTGATGAGGAGATGCTGGCAAGCAGACCCAAAGGTAAGCTTAACGAAAAACAGATGCAGTTGTTAATGTCCTCAAAAAATGGTCTCTTGTACTTTCAAAGACTTAACAATAAGTGTGTGCTGGTTGTTCTTCCCTGTGTGCATGCGTACACATACAGGAGCGTCCACAGTTCAAACAGGTGCTGGTAACCCTGGAGACTATGGCCAACGACAGCCGTCTACCGGACCAGTGTAACTCTTTCCTACATAACAAGGACCAGTGGAGGTACACACACACACACACACACACAAACACACACAAACACACACAGACACATACACGCAATGTTTTATTTTTTTTGACAAATGCATTCAGTGGCTTACAGCACTACAAATAAAACTCAGTATGCATGTACAAAATTCAACATAGCTATGCACGTGCCAGCATGCACACACACATGCATACAAACACAGCTCTGTGGAGTCTAAAGCTCGGGAGAGAAGTTGAATGTGTGACCCTGTGCTCTACTTCAGTCTATAATAAGCTCTCTGGAAACAGTCCATGGAAGAGATTCCTGCACTCCTCCTCTTTGCCCTCGCCCCACAGCAGGGAGGCGACAGAGGGGATGGGGGAAGAGTGGAAGAGAGAAAGAGGAGAAAACCAGCTTGAGCTGAAGACGAAAAGTTCAGGGATGACCAGAATTGTATTGAACGAATATGAAATCTAAAGCACCGAAAAATGAGAGAACAAAAAGGTTTGTGGGAAGCCAAAGCGGACAGATGATGCGAGAGAGGGAAAGAGAGAGCAGAGGAGAGAAGGTGTGACATTCTGTGCATATTTAACATGAGTACGAGGCAATCAATTCAGAGTTTTTGGTATGGGTGGAAAACTTGGGCAAGGGGAGGTGGTGTGTGTGTGTGTGTTGAAGGAACACAGATGGAGGTATAGCTGTGCGTCAAATCTGTCTATATTTAGTTGCCTTGAGTGTTGATTGTGTTGTGAAACCAGGTTCTTAGGTAGTCACTTACTCTAACAGTGCCCTCTTGTGGTAACAAACAGTTCTTCAGCTCAATATTTACATCTTTGAAAATCTTCTGCAGGAACAGCTTAGTATCTAAACATTTGATGTCATGTTTTTATAAAAACACTTATTAAAAATGTGCATTTTAATTTGCCAATGTAATCAGAACTGCAGACTTTTAGAAGAAGTCAAAAAATTGAAGTTACAATTAAAAACATTGATCCACTTCCAGTTTGTTGTAAATCTAACCATGATTTGTGTTTGTGTGTATTCCATGAAGGTGTTATGATTATGTGAACTCAAAAGCAGAATACTGACATATGTGAACATGTTCTTAAGGCAGTTATTTTCTCACTGTGCGATGTCGGAAACATCAAAAATAATTCTTGTCACTGAATCTATAAAAGAAAAAATATTGAACAGCATTGAAGAGTGGTTGACTTACCTGCAAGAACACATGCTTTGCTTCTTTCCTGTTATACAAAATATATTTCATGTGTTATTTGATTATATATAATTCAGGTAAAACTTGCACGTTTGTTGCAGCTGCAGAGCTTTGATGGCAAAAAAAAAACTGCCAGCCCAAACTGATAAAGACATCAAACTTCAGTAATAAGTCAAATGTATCCTTCAGTGCACACTGGAGCAAAAGCAAGATGGTGTTAGTCGTGATACTGGACCGTCTATTTAACTAGTAAAGTAACCTTGAAACTATGCACCAACTTCATGCACAGTTAAACAGATATTCTGTCTGTGTCTGCACATCCAAGGTGTGAAATTGAGTCGACTCTGGAGCGCCTTCGAAAGCTGGAGAGGGAACTTTACTCCAAAGAGAAGGAGCTGGAGGAGAGGGAGAGGAGGCTCAGACTGTGGGAGGAGAGGCTGATGGAGAGGTCCAACATGAGTCCCAGTCCAACATCCCTACTCATGGAGCGCTCAAACATCTCACCAGTAAGTTGCATGGGAGTAAAGGTTAATCTGTTTCGGCCTCTTTGTGATCCCCTCTCATTCCCCTCTCCCTCCTGTCTCGAACATTTTCAGTTCTTCACACCGATGTCTATCGGTTCTTCCGGCTCGTTCTTCCGCTCACACTCTCAGGACTCCAACAGCGCCGGGCTCAGCAGCGCCGGGCTCAGCAGTGCTGGCGTCAGCTGTCTCCTCCGCACCCTCAGCAACGGAGACACGGAAAGAGGGAGCAGCGCAGCGCTGGAGAAGGGGATGGGCTCACTCGACAGCGGGAGGCTGCACGCCATGATCCGAGGTTTGCAGGGCAGGTTCGGAGATGAGGATGAGGAGGAGGAGGAGGAGGAAGAGGAAGGGACCCTGGAGGAGAAAAGATGGGGGCAGAGGGAAAGGGATGACAGTGGAGGAAGGGTGCAGGTAACACTCAGGAGCTTCCCAGGCGGTGTAGTGGAGAGGGAGGAAAGGACGTGGGGGGACGGGGACAGGGAGAGAGGAGGGATGCAGAGGAGCAGGGTGACCACCATAGTCCGAGGATACTCAGGTGGGTTTGGAGAGGGGGAGGGGGAGAGGGAGAAAGAGGGAGGGTGGGAGATAGAAAAACTTGGGGATAGGCTGGAGGAGAGAGGGATTGAGGGAGGAATAGAAGGAGGGAGGCTCCCAACTATGTTCAAGGGTCTCCACGGGAGTTTGGGGGGCTTGGGGGACATGCTGTCCTTAGATATGAATGACATGGGGGACATGGAGAGGATAGGTGACATAGACATGGACATGGGTGACCTGGGAGTCATGAAGGTAGTGGGTCAAGGTGTCAGGAGTGAGGCTGGGGTCAGGGGTCGCAGGACTGACATGGGAGTCATGGTCCAGGGAGTAAGAGGTGACCTCAGCGAGGCCGTCAGCCAAAAGATTAGAGGTGAGGTGGGAGTCCTCGGGCACTCAGGGGTGCAGGTGAGCATGCGAGCTTCGTCCAATCAGAACTCTGTGAAGAGCTGCAGCGTGCGGCACGGAACCAAGATCAACATGTCCTCTGCAGCCAGGGACATGATGGAGCTCGACTGGTCTGATAGTGACTAGAAAACAAAAAAGAGAAATGCACACAGAAAAACACACAGAGGCCAAACTAGACAGATTTTGTTTCAGTTTGTTAACACATACAGTATCTGAGCTGCAGTATGTGCATTAGAATCTTTGAGAGAGTTGAAAAAGAGCTGGTATACACACTTTTTTTGGTATTTTTTTTATTGAATGGATGAATATTATACCCATGTGTACTGTGAAGTAGGAAGGAGAACGATACGAAATTTGCCTTGTCATTTTGTCAGAATGACTTCACCTGTGTAATTTAACGTGCTGTTAAAACTGCTGCATAACACACTGTACAAGTGATACAAAAATAACACACTTGAATGCCGCTCTAATGAGGCAGCACGGTCTGATATTTTTTTCCCTGCTTATAAAGTATCTCTTAGTTTATAGCTTTGATTTGTTCAGAACAAGCTCAGTTCTAACTGTGATCTAGTGTGTGAATGTTTGGCATTTCTTTCTGTATATTTTATCATTTTTCAATAAAAAGATTAGAAATTTTCTTTTCATTCCTGCTCTTCTTCTCTGCTAGAGTTAGCCCTATCATCCAGGACATTTATGTATACATTTGAGTCTATGTTAACTTTTATAAATCAAACATGGACGACAAGTTTTAACACAGTGTACAAACCTACTTTGTCTCATAAAAACCTAATTCCTGCTAATTATCAAATCATAACCTCACATTCCTAAAGTCCCCATCAAACACTGAGCAGCAGGGCGACTCCTGCCAGCACCCACTTGGCTGGCCTCTCCCTGGTTTTGAGGCTAAAAGTCCATACATATGTAGGTCCTCTGATCTTAGTCTTGTAGAGGGGACACTCGTAGATATTCCTGGTCTCCTGGCGGTCATTGGGCACAGCTCGGACTGAGATGACAGGCATGGCCGGGGTCAGTTCCTTCAGACGGGCCTCAGTAATCACACCAGACTGAGTGTCCCACCGTGCACCTGCAGCAAACAGAAATGTAGAGAAGAGGAAAACATGGTATATCTTTTTTTTTTTTTTAAAAGAAAAGACATTTACCATTAAAAAAAATATGTATGACACCATTTCATTCACAGAGGGAGAAGTTAGCTATTACTCAAAATTCCTAAAGATTAGTTGCAGAAAATGTTCTTTCAACCTTCCATGTAAAGTCCATAAACGTATGCCCCTTCCCTGGCAGGCTGGTTGAACTCTTCCTTAAACTTCTTGGAAACATCCACGGTCAGGTTCACCTTATCAAGGGGCCACTCGTTCTTCCGTGCCAGAGACTGCATCACTGCTGGAAGGCCAAGACAAACAAACAAACAAATAAGACACAGAGGACAAATGAGATAAAAACAACAGATGGCACACGTGCAAAAAAGATGAGAAGATTTTTTTTATTTTTTTTTTAATGATGCCTGGGTTTGACGCTTGTATGTGAGAGAGTAAAGAACGTTTGATACCTGTGAGGAAGGACTGAGGGTTGAAAAGTCCGGACAGCCAGACGACACTGGGCAGAGAGAGGTCCTGAGTCCAGCTGTCCAGCTCTTTACAACGCTGCAGCACATCATTATACCTGACACAAACACACATACGTGTACTTAGATCATGTTTTGGACATTATATAGATTTGAATTCATTTCCTGGAGAATCCATCCCCTACCCTCAACCAATCACTCCAAATATTTAGTTTCTCAACTGGGGACTTGGATTTTGTCCCCTATTGGACAAAAAATCCCTAAAAAAACAATTCTTAAGTCTGAAATGTGTACCACAAATTAGGCTTAGTCACACCAACAAAGAGAGGAGAAGATCTGAAGATAATGTCAGAGTTCTGTCTGCACACTGTAACAATGGCACATGTATTTCTGAGAGCTTCACTAATAAGCAGTATAACATATAGTGTCATAAAAAGATTTAAATCTATAGTTGATAAAACAAAGCAAACGGCAAACATAATAACTAAAATTGTCCTTTTTCTTTTCAAAAACTCAATACCTGTTTACATTTAGACGCACTAACAAACATGTCACACACACAAACACACCATATTGACAGGCTGTAGGTGGAGGGGTAGGCCAGTTTGGTCCAGGTATCAGGGACGTTGTCAAAGAACAAAGCAGTCTGCAGCTTCTCCATCTCAGAGGAGATGGCCAGTTCACCCTGTGACGGACATATTAAACTCTTACTTCACAATGACTACAAACAGCTATGGTGCTTTATCTGGCAAATTAACATCAAAGAATTATTTGTACATTTGAGAGTCTAGTATAACTACTTTTAAAAACAGCTGCTCTACACTTTTTAAACTGCAGCATATGCCACCTGATCAGATAAAATAAATCTGCAGGATGGATTAATGTGGTGCTTCAAAAGACTCCCGTGTGGCAAAACAGGAAGAGGGCTTTTTATTCTTTAAGTGCACACATAGCTAATGGTAAGGATAATGGGAGTACTGGGAGATGTCTTTATTTGATTAGCACTAATACTAACACCACCACTGCTTTGGGACAAAAAAAGCAAATAATCCCTTCAACTCTGGCCTCACACTTTAGTCAGCAGTGAGACCAGGGTATAAGAACGATTTAGATGTTGTTGAAATGTATAGGGTTGCACAAACACGAACAAATTGGTTCTACCTTGAGTCCTAGGTCCAGCTCTTTGAGTGAGCGGCGTATCTCGGAGATGAGCATGTTCATGCGTTCACACTCCTGAAAGCAGACCAGGATGTACGGCGAGCGTTCAGCTGTCTTGGAGGTGATGTCAGACATGTTGTACTCTTCTGGAAGCTTCTCAATCACCTCATCTAAAATAGTTTTCACCTGAAGGAGTGCATATCATTAAAAAGTAGGTATGAAGAAGAACATTTCCTATAGTTCCCATATTTAGTTTTGTAGTTCTCTAAATGTTGTATCTCAAGAGATTGAATTCAGAGATGAAACTTTTAAAGACCCCTCTGTCAAAAATGGTCACATGTTGTGTCTCTACAACATGACAACCCTGATTCCATAAAAAAACAAACAAAAAAAACCAAACATCCTGTTGTGTAGCTACCTTCTCCTCCAGGGTCTGTGAGGCTCCCTCCCCCATCACAGCATCTGGAGACTGCAACTCCAGCAGAGTGTGGAAAAGGCTATCCGACGTTACTGTCAAGAACTCAATTTCTGCATTGGGGTGTAACCCATAATGCACTGGGCTCTCATGGGGCAGCATCTCATCTATGAAATCATGGTAACCCTGGAGACGTAGGGAGAGAAAATGATGACTGTTCCATCCATTAATTCCTGTCATCTTCTCATTAGACTTGCATTTAAATTCATAAATCTCTTGAAGGTTTCAAAGCCACACGTAAATGATATGGACTACCCTGATTATTAAGAATTCAACATCAGCAAGGTAAGACATTGAATGTTACAAATTCACACAATATCTATCTCTCTTGTTACCTGGTAGTCCAGGTTGGAGGGGACGAAAAATCCTGGAGTCAAAGCAAGCTTTCGGTCAAACTGGGCAACAAAACAACATAAAGGAGAAGTTTTAGCTCTCTTATACAGAACAAAAACATGAAATTACTCCAACTCAAGCAGCCAACATTTCAAACTCTTTAATTTTTATTTGCAATCTTTGGCCCATTACAAGCCACTCTGCTGCTAACTAGAACCGATTCTCATCCCCAAGTGTCCAAAGTCTACTCCAAAACCCCCCCCCACCAAAAGCTTACTGACACTGCCAAAGTGTTTGTGCCAAGATTAAACTTTATTAGGGATCCCTTCATAGCTACACTAAATTACCTCCAAATGTATTCCCTCTCTCGTTCTTGGATAAATAAACAAACCTGGTTTGGCTGCATGTATTCCTCCAGATAAGTTCTGCAGAGCCGCCTGTCCCAGTCATCAGTGATGTGTCCTCCATACATGATCTCACCAAACAGATACCTCAGGTCCTCCCATGGCACCTTCATCAACATAATCAAAATCACTGCAAGTACAATCATCATAATCATCCCCTTCATGAATCACCCTGTGGCAAACACACACATGCTCCTCCCTCCCAGTCCCCAATGCAGCATGTCATTCAAACACAACATCAACAACACACACTCCACCTGTGCGTTGGCCTCCAGGTAGTTGTAGAGGACATTAACTGATATAGTCAGGTCTCCAGTGTTGAAGGGATACTTTCTGTTCCAGCCCTGCGGTCCAAACTTCCTCCGCTCAGCTACACAGGCGTGAAAGTAACACAGAGAGAAGAGGATGGTCTTAAACTCCTGCTCACGGCTGCACTGGTCCAGGATGTCCTGCAAAGATACAAATGAATTAATAAAAGAAAAAAAAACACACCATTTACACAAAGCAGACATTAGACACCCACCTGGTCAAAGTTATCCAGAGCTGCATGCAAATTAGCATGCATGCCTGTAGGAGGTTCATTGGTGATCTTGATTGCGTTTTCCAGAATGCCCTGAGGGAAATCACCACATCAGTAATGTAATACTGTATGAGTGCAGGAAAGATACCCAGGAGGCTTTGTTGTCTATAATTGATGCCTTAAGATGCCCTGACTGCATGTGCGTGTACCTGTGGGATAATGTGTTCCTGGGGTGTTGGTGCTGGCTCAGCGCTCATAAACACTCTGTAGTCGGGATGGCTGCCTTCAGAGCAGCGCTCGAGCAGCTTCTCAAGTGAACCCAGCCAGCGAGCAACCAGGTGGATGTTCTACAGGGACGGGAATGAAAACAAGCAATACAAATATAGTTTAGCATAGAAGGTGACAGTGGGAACTCTCAAGTATTGCAAGTAGAGAATTATCAAAATTTCCAAGAACACTTGAAATCATATTTGTTTTCTATAAACTAAATAAATAAAAAACACCTACATTTAAATCAAATTTGAAGTACTCTTAACTGTATTTGAGCAAAATGAGACAGGTAATCATTCAGTGTAATATTTATAATCTTTGATACATTTCTTCTACTTCTATTAACCCCAATATTCAGAGAAAACACCATCTTCTTATCAGACCTGCAGTATAACCCAGTGACCCTCCTTGGAAGCCTTTTCCATGGCAACCTCAGCCACAGCCTCCTGGCCCTGGCCCAAGGACACGTTGTGAAGCTTCCCAAGGTCGATGGTGAATCCCAGCTTCCTTCCTGAGAACATGAAGATTTAATTAGAAGTCATACTCCCACTGAAGTGTGTCATTAATTGACCAATTAATATGGTTAGAAGGAAGTTTTCGTATTTTTAAACCCTTTTCTTTGTATTATCTACAACGTGATCATTCTATTGTCATAACACGACAAAGAATGTGAAGTAATGACACTTTTTTCTAACAGCCCAAATGGGACACTTCTTCACAAAAAAGGAATGATGGCATAAACAATTCAAACCTATAAATATCTAGTAAATATACAAGCAGTAAAAAGCTTTGAGTGTGTATCTGTCTGTGTTTAATTACCCAGTGATTCCACATCCTTCAGAGGGTCCACTCCAGGGGAGAGGATGAAGAACACAGGAGAGGCTGGCCCACTTTCTCTAAAGGACTTCGCAAATTCAGTCTTTCGACCCTCTGTGTACTTCACCCCGAGCTTCTCCTCCACAAAGTTCCTACATTGATAATAACTTTCTTTGACAACGAGGCAAAACAAATCTTGCAAAACACACAAAAACAAGCAAGTCAAGAAACTCAGTGTGCCCAAAAGGGATCCACACAACATGGCCGGACACAAGACAGAGGGGACAAAATATGTAAGAAATGTCGAAACACAGGAAAGATGAAACAGGTTTGAAAATTAAGGTCAAATAAATAAATAAAGAAACCGGAAAAAGCATAATAGCAAAAAAAACAATAAAATAAATAAAGAGAAAGCTAAATACAGTAATAAAAGTAAGTAAAACGCTACAGTATGCCATAAAAAGTGTCTAAAGCCCCGTTTTCACCAAGCGGCCGGGTTCAGTTTGGTACGGTACCCATTTATTGTTTTGATCAAAATAAGGGATCCGTACCGTCCTACTTTTTTGGTACCCTTCTGTTGTGGTGCCAAGGATACAGATCCAACCCTAAAGGGTCCCCCTGTGTTTACTGTGTCCCTTTCTTCTTCTTCTTCTTCTTCGTTGAACTTAATTAATAGCGGGCTTCACTGTGTTGGGCTGCTATGATGTCACATAATTACATAACTGACAGCCTGACGCAGCTGGCTTACACTCCGCTTACCAAATAAGGGCACGGTTGGCTGTGGAAACGCTAGCAAGATCAGGGTTTACTGTCTCGAACTGAACCAAACTCTACTGAACCAAACCGGACCGCTTGGTGGAAACGGGGCTTAAGAAAATGATAGAAAATGAGACCGTCCAAATATTTTTAAGAGAGAAGGAGGAAAACAGGATCATCTCATATCTGTATATAAAAACACAAGAGGTAACTCCTAACCTGAGAGCATAGGTCATGCGGTCTGGTCTTAGGGCTCTCATCATGATTAGTTTCTGTAGGGAGCTTTTCCCTTTCCACTCCTGAGGAAACTTCTCCTTCTCTGGACACTCTGACTCCACCATCTTCTTCCAGCGTTTAGGAGAGCCTTCAATGTCCCGATCCAGACCTCGAAACTCATCAGTGAAACTCATCACCTGAGCTCAGCCAATGGTGTTTGACAATATAATTAATTGTGGTTGGCCAATAAAAGCAAATATTTTATGGATTTTTGTGTGAGAAATCACCTTGATGGCACTCCATGCCGTGCTTGAAAGAAAGTCGAGCTGGCTGACGTAGGTGTGGTCGATGTTGAAACGTAACAGGAAGTCCAGCTCTCTCACATCTATCTCCTTACTCAACAGGAGTAACTGAAAGAGGAAGAGCACAGTCAGAGAAGAAATGCTGCGTCTCTTTAACACTCACACAGACTCATACACACCTGGAAGGCCAGCTGTGCGGTGAAGGTGAGCTTGTCTCTCTCAAACAGTCCCCTGCTGATGTAGTTAAAGGTGGAGTAGGTAACGCAGTCTATGAGTGTGTTGACTCTGCTCTTGACATCCTCACAGGCCTCTGCCATCGCCACTGCCTTGTGGAAAACCACGTTAAAGGCCTGACAACAAGAGCGAGATGTTAGGCTAACACAGAAAACATGATGATACACAAAGTGAAAGCACATTGTTTTTCTTTTTTTTTTTTTATAGCTCTTTTCATATTTAGAGAAACTTTAAAACAGAGACACTTTTTTCTATTTCACCTTGAGGCTGAACTGGTACATGGGGTTGATCTTGTTGAGATCGTTCATGATAAAGTAAAGCAAAGAAGCTCTGACAGCAACAGGACGATAGTGCTCTCTGGCTTCGTTTATCTTCACCTCGTTAACTTTAGCTTCCAGGACCTGTGAGGGAGGGATGAAGGAAGAAGACAGACGACGGAAAAATGTAAAGGTCAGGGCAAAGGAGGAAGTACAGGGTTGTTTTTAAATCAGGCTTCAAAGACAATGTGAACACATTTGTAACCTTCATCTCAATCTCAGCAGCTGTGTGTTTGGTGGTCTCAAGCTTCTCCACCAGCACGTTGTCACCCAGGAAGTTACTCTCTGCAGCAGACAGCCTGGTCAGCAGCTCGTCCTCCAGAAGTTTCAGCTCAATCTTGAACATGTTCTGCTGTGTGGTCAGTTCACTCTGCAGGGAGAGAATACAAAGAGTGTGTATCAATTACAATATGATACGACACACATTAAGCTGCTTTTTGGGAATGACTCTCTTCACAGCTGTGATTCTTTATATTTACCTGAAATCTTATTTAATGAAGAAATCGTTTTTGCACCTATCATCAACAGTTTCTTGGTACAGCATGTTTAATATAGGGATGTATTCAGGTGTATAAGTGCAGAAGCATTCGTTTTTAAGACAAGTGGCCCACCACAAATTTGCCATACTTGCACTTATTTCAGCCCACCTTGAGGTGTTCGAGGTCAGGTCGCTCCTGATTCACCACCTGGGCCAGCAGCTGGTCCTCCAGACCATCCCTGGTCACAGTGAAATTGATGAGGGTGGTCTGTGCTTGAATCTCTGGCTTGTAGTGAGGGTTGGCCAATTTAGTGTGGAGAATCAGTCTAAAGCCTGGGTGGAAGAAACACTCCTTGTCCCCGACCTTTATACAACTGTGAGAGAGCGGTGCAGAGGGAGGAAGGTCAAAGGAATAGGAACAAAAGGTTGTTTAGTATGTACACAAATGTGTGTCTGTTGTGTTACCTGCCCTTCTTGATGGTGTATCGTCCCAGCAGAGGATCGATAACAGGGTCAATGGTCTCCTCAAGATTCTCTATGAGGACAGTGTCCCCTGCCACTACGGCCTGTTCTATCACGTCTACATACCTGGAACAACACTGAATATTAATTAATGAAATACAAATCATGAAAGTTTAATAAAATACATACAATTGCCAGTTCTCCCAAATAGTGAACATGTAACACTGTTAAAGAAATGAGAGTAGAAGCGTGTGGTAGCATGTGTGTGCTATGTAATATAAATGCTACTTAAAATCTTCACAGTAAAACCGTAAAATCTTCCCGACAACGGGATCAAATATGTATGTTTTCGGTTGGTACATTCACACAGACTGAATCAGATTCATTATTTAAGGTGCAGAGCAGTCTGAGGATTAGAAACTGGCACTGGGAAACACTCACCCTTTCTGCTCAAGACTGACGACCTTGAGGCTGCTGCCACAGCGACTCTTGATCCACTTGATCCCTTGTAGCTGTGGGTCAATGAGAAGAGGCCAGCGCTCACCTGTTGTTAATCACACAGGAAACAGGAGCAGATTCGAGAAACAAAACTGGCAGTGCACTATTTGAATGCCTGTAGAAAAGGGCCAATCATCTCTTCAATGATGAGATGGAGTATATGTAACAACAATACACACAGTTGATGAGGATGGTCGCGTTCTGAGTCGACATTTTGTCTCCTGGTAAACCTTCATTGTTCCACTGGGCCACCATGGCATCATCAGTCAGCATCGACACTGGATCTAAACCTTCTGTCATGGGAATGGAAACCTGATATGAAGGAGAGATTATGTTACTGAAATGAACAATTACGACAAAATGTTATCATGCAAAGAGAACAAAATCTGCTGTTTTAAAGACAGGCAGCTGTGGAAAAGATAAGTGGTTCATGTGGAGAATGATTCACACTTTCACATAAAATATAAAGATAGCCTAATATATAAGAAGATATATTTTCATGTTCATTCAATTAAATTCTGCAGAAACTATTAAAAAGTGAATAAGACTGAAGACCTTCTGGCTGCGCAGGAAGGGCATCCAGAGGTTTTCCAGCAGCTCTCTCCTGTATTTCTTGGAGAAGGAGCCAGAGTAGGAGATGAAAGCTGCTGTTAAGAGGACGTCCCCACTGAGAGTCTCCTCATGTTCATGGTACTGAGCCACTGAGTGGGCCCAGCGCACATTCTCACTCTGAAACATTCACATTTATACAAACAGTGAGACCCTGGAGTGGAATCAATACTGTACAGTAGGTTATTTATAAAGAGTTGACATACTGCTCTAATACAACATCTCTGGAAACAGAGTAAGGAAAACTTATTTCCCATTGACCACTGCTGCACCCACCTCCAGTCCTTTGACCAGCCGATTGGCAAGTTCTATAGTCTTGTTGGTGCGGTTGACCTCTTCCTGAAAGCGTAGTTTCTCTGATGTGGCCGTCTCAAACGCTGATGTCAAAGTTTCCAGGCTACTGTCCAACTCCTGAAAGAAACCGGGGGGGGGGGGGGGGTCTCAAAATATGATGACTTAGAAAATATCTATATTTTAACTTTATGTCAAAGCCATTAATGATCAGAGCCTAAACGTAATAAAACAAAAATAGTGAGGTGACACCACTTATTAAACTCCACTTAAAGAAGGCCTTCTTTATGGGCTTAACTTAACTTTTTGTTTGTAAAGGGACCATGTACAATATTAAACATAAATGTTGCCATTTGATGCATTGCACCAGAGTTAGCCTTGGGCTTATTTACATCTGTAGTCCCTCGGCAGGTCACAATTAAAACATATAACATAGTAATACAAACATAAACTATAAAAAACATAGCAGATTATCCCAGAGCAGAACATCGCACGCACACACACACACGCACACACACACAATTAGAGACTTCAAGGAGCAATTTGAATGACGAGAATGTTCTGCAGGAGAAGAGGTAGTGGATTATCAGCCGACCTTTAAATGTACTCATCATGATGATAAAGAGAAAGTGAAACAGTCACCTTCCCTTGGTAACGAGCAAAGTGTTATGATGAAGTCTTGTTTTTTCCATAAACATATTTACATTTAAAGCAAGATTCAAATAAAAAAAAGGAGAAAAATGAATCCAAACAAACTCACAGTAAGTTTCTTCCTGATGGCCTCTAGTTTCTCAGCAGCCTCAGCCAGATCAGCGTTGGCTTGAGACAGACACATCCGCTTCATCTCTACTTCACAGAAGACCTGTAGAAGAAACACACAAATGCATGCAAGCACACACACACAGCAGTTTGACCCAAAGATATGCTAACAAAAAGAAGAAATGCACAGACTGTCTTTTTAAAATAAAAAGAAGAAAATAACATGGTACTTACAAAAATCTATCCAGGGCAGCACAAATGTTGTGGAAACAGAGAATAACCTATCAAACGATACAGCCACAGTGTAGTACACTGAAAAACATCAAAGCTGTTTAAAATCAGTGATATTTAATTAGTATGACAGCTTATGTACGAGTGCGTACCTCATGGAAGCGGATGATGTTGATTACCCAGGAACAGAGCCCGGCAGCAGCAGAGGATTTCTGTCGTACAAACTCAGGGTTGAACTCTGGGTCACTGAGGTACTCGTCCCTCACACACTTCACTGTGGCCTCGGGGATGTGTTCTTTGTCAAAGTTCACCAGAGCCTGGAGGAAGTCATCCACCTGGATGTGCAGAAGTGTGTGTAGATCAAATCAAAAGATGTCACTGGTTGATCTCCATTGTAATATATTTGCAAACCTTTTGGGTTCTAAATCACACATTAGGTGGGAATTGAGGTTCGAAATAAATTACACGAAGCTGTAAACTAAACTGGAAACTCTCTGATGGAACACAGTGTTTGCCAAAGTCTCTATTTCAGTTTAAGATATACAGTATCATTTATTTGACTGTGAGAAAGCCTATGGCTTAGATAACAAATGATCTAAAACAAGAAGCAAAGATAAGAACACTGAACAAAAAACTAAAAAGTAATGACACAGGCTTATTGTACTAAAGGATATTATAAAGAGTGTCAACACACTGTTACCGTTTTTGGCAGTTTTGGAAGCCCAGATAACGCACAATAATAAATTGTCAATATGTCATTGTGAGTGTGACAAATTGTTATTTCTCCACATAAGGGGATTTATGGGTAATGGACTTTCTGGCTTTGTGGTCGACAGCTATTAATCCACGGAACAGTACAACACGTCATTGTAATTTAGCACCTTGCTCATAACCATCTTGGAAGCCTTCCAGCTGCGATCTTTGGGGATTCTTCCTTGGGGAGACAGTAGCACCAGAACAGCTGCTGAGACGTTGGTGACGATAGCTGTAGGGTTGGGGAACGTCCTGAGTTCTGTCAGGTTTAACTGGATGAACACACACACACAGATACAAACACACACACACACACACACACACACACACACACACACACACACACAGCATATTTATTTGGGGGGCTGGGATGAAGCAAATCTTGTAAGACAGTTGTGTTGAATATTTGCAGTGCTAGCACATATAAAACAAATTGAAAAATTACATTTAATGATGTTAATGGGATTTATGTCTCTATTTATGTGTACTATGTTTTTACTCTGTTGAGTGTGTTGAGGGCTGTATTTGCTGCCTGCAGAGCAGGTTCAGCCTTGGCAAGGTCTTCCTCTGTTTCCCGCTGCTGTTTGGTCACTTCAGCTTGGATTGCTGCCACCTGAAGAAACAAACAAGAACAAAAACAATGTATGCATTCTATTTAGTGCGTTGAATAGATGCTGCAAGTCTTTCTCGTTGAAAAAATCAAAAAAGACACGCACATCCCTCAGTGGGTGCTGGATCCAAAAAACACAAATAGACAAGGAAAGCAAAAACAAGACCCGCACAGCAAGAAGATCCCGTTTGAAGGATTCATTATGTGACGTTTCGAACCAACATGCTCTTCCTCAGACTACTTGCGAGTCTTTCTCGTGCCATCACTCCATCATAAACACATTGTGTGCTTGTGCAGGTCCTCTTATGCAGCAGTCTTACCTTTTGCTCCTCTGCATCTGCCACAGCTCTCTCTTGGTTAAGCTTGTCCGTCTGTTGTCCAATTTTTGCTAAGAGAGCCTCTATGTCTGTGTTCCTCTGCCACAACTCCACCTCCTGCACAGCTAGCTTAGCTTTCAAATCTTCTACCTGAGTAAGACAGAAGTAACTAGCTGAGCTACATAATCAGTCACACAAGATACATTGTTAACGTTCCTAAGCATTTAGTGTTTCTTGTCTGACCTGCGAGGCGGTTGACTTAAGTTTCAGCAGGCCGTTCTCTAACCGTTCCATCTTCTGAGTCAGCTCTGTGCGTTTTTTCCCCAGCAGGTTGCCATACAGCTTCATGAACTCCAGGAAACTCTTCGGTGTGGTGTAGTTAAAGTGTTTCTCATTCTGTTGATACTTGACACTCACCTGCACAGTGATTATGAACAGAAACACGAGATGGGATGTCAGAGAGGGTATCAAGTTTTTTTTTTTATAACGGTGCTCTTTGATAACTCACCTCATTGACACTGGTGTGGGCGTATGAGATGAACTCACTGATGGATGCTCGCACTTTTGGCTGCATAGGGTAAACATGAACAGGGATTTAGAGAATTCTTTAGTTGGAATTTTATTTCTGCAATGCAACTATGAATGTTTGTTTTTTCATTCTGATGGTATCATTGGCATACTACTTTCATATGCAGTTTCTATATTTTAAACTCACAGAGTGCATAGTTAATATGTGATAAAGTGAATATAAATGGTATTTGAACATGCTGTCACCTCCAGTCCAGGTATCTTCTCTATGAAAGTACAGCTGACAGACTTCAGGGCGAGCTGAGGCCAGGGGTGGAACCAGTCTATGGCCGTACAATTCACCAGCGCCGGAAATTTCCTAGCTCGTGTCCTCAATGTGAATCCGACTGGAGAGAAACACAGGACGACCTGGAGGACAAATAGGGAGGTGGCAGACATATTTTGAAATCAGTGGTATAGAGAAGGGTTTTGATAATGTAGGTATTATGCTTTGCTATAAAATGGTATCATACATGGCTTAAAATTCCATTCTAAATGGTTCAGACCTTGAGCTGTCGTCTTATCCTCTCAATAAAGAAGCTCCAGCAGTTGTCTCTGCTATCTATGAGTCCTAAACCTCTCAGCTCCATCCGGATAGATGTCACAATCATATCCACTTCTTCATCACTAAACAGGTCCGGAATATCCCCTGATTGATTTTTAAAAAAAGAAGATGTGCTCAAAAACCACACCTCGGATTTCATATAGAAATATTCACTCTGGAGGCTGTTTTTCGGAATGCACTAAAAGCCTTTGACCATTAATTCATGCACAAAGATCTTTGGTATTCCCTGGAAGAAAATATGCTTATATTGTACATTTGATAACTGTAGCTTTTAAAACAGACATCTCCACTCATCAAAAGAAAAGACACTCATGCTTTGTCTGCGTAGCCAAACCTGAAGCCAACATGTCATTGATGAGCACCAGAAATCGTTCATCAGGAATCTGAGCGTCTGTATGAAGAAACACCGTTCCAATGTTCTTCACCCCAACCTTGATATACAGCGCTGCTATATCACTCTGGATATGAGGAGATGCAGAAAAGGGTCAAAGAATACATACAGTAAATATGGCGAGGTAATTCTGCTTCATCTGGTAGGAATCTGCATCAAACGGTGTCATGACATTTTTTTTATCTGTTCTGCATTTGCTGTTAAAGCATTTTTACCTTGAGGTCATTGATGCCATAGCCTTTACGCAGAGTGATCTGGAAAACTTCCAGCATGCTGAGGAAGGCAGCCAGCCGGCACAGACTCTGCTTCCCGCTGCCACCCACTCCCACCAGCAAGGCATTACCATAGGGGGCCTCTAGGATACGACTGATACGACACCTGAAACCGAATACCAGAATGAACAATGTGCGTTTGGTCCGAGGCTACATATGTGCTCATCTGTGTAAATCTCTGCTTGTGCATGTTAGCAGATGGTTGACGTTACACTGCATGTGTCTCTGTTTGTGTTTCTTACACATGCTGGATAGCTTCTTCAAACAAGACCAGGTCCATGACAGCATGCAGCTCATTATAATGCTCCAGAGCATCTGCCAGCGTCTTCTGGAGTTTCTCCCAGTCTGACGCCTGACAAGACGGAAATATAATAAACTTTTAGTCTCTTTCACAGTATGATTATGACCATTATTGTTCAATAACAACGGGGTAACCAACCAGATATGTAATAGAATTAAGTTCTGATCAAAGCCTGAGGCCATTAACTTTCACTTCAAACCTCATATACAACTAAAAAGTCATTAGTCGAACTAATGACAGTTCATCCATCCTCATTTATTTGCTGACAGATTAGACATGACAGCTGAGTTTGTGCCATAAGGTCTTTGAATATAGGATATACAGATAATCCACATAATAAATTGGTTTAAGTCAAAAACAATTAAATTCATTATTTTTTATTATCAAATTTAATAAAGAATAAATGGATTCTTGAAAGGAGCAACACTGAGCTCAGATCAGAATAGCTCTGACCATAATGTGTGTATACAAATGACTCAAACCTGGTGATAGCGAGGCTCTCCAACTCCCTGGGCAAAGTGACAGTACACCAAAGGCTGGTGGATGAAGATGGACTCGTCTATTCCCTGAAGGAAATTGGCAGAAACACAGATATGAAAAGCTGGAAAATACTAAACATGCCACAGTTAAGATGAAAGGTTATGGCTAGAAATAGGCCAGTTATAACTTATTTCAGTAATACAGTATGATTAATAGCCTGCAAAAATTGCCCCCCATTTGCCACAAGGGGATGCTGTGCTGGTTGAAGTAGGATGTGTGGCGGAAAACAGTCACATTACTAAGGTTTTAAAGACAAACATATTACCTTATATCTGTTCTTTCTCACCTCAAAATATCTCTTTCCAGTATCCAGAAGGATTTTGTTGAAGAGCTCCACGTCTTTTTCCTCCATCAGTTTGTCCGAGTAAACCCTGGAGCTCTCATGCAGCCACAGGTGGACCAGGTCCACGGGGTATCGGATACTCTCTGGCAGGGTGAACAAAATACCCTACACACCAAAATATGCAGAATAACAACACCATGACTTAGTTGCACAGCCTTTGTATGGAAATACTTTTCTTTGGCTACATGTCCATAGGTGGGTGGGTGAGTTGATAGATTAGCTTTGTTTAGACTGCATAGAAATGCAATGCAAGGCTGCAGAGCTGCAATCAGTGTCATTGAAGAATTATTTTTTTATCCCTCTGGAAATTTTGTATGATGGACCCATACCTGTGAATTTCATTTAAGGAAACATCTTTCATCATACAACATGAATGTGTGTCCGTTACCTGGAAAATGTTAGAGAGGTCTCGCAAGTTGAAGATGTAGTGGAAGCGTATCGCCGTAGGGAGGAAGTTCTGACTGATTTTTTTGTGCAAACAGATAGCTGCCTGGATAAGCAGAACAAAAAGATGAATAGCTGAAATTGTTTCATGGAGACTGGATCAAACAGGTGGGCAATATTAATGTTAGACCGGCTACCAAATAAAAAGACTAATATTGTTTAGAACAAACCGTATAAAAAAAAGCTGCTTTAATACTGTGGGTGTACCTGTATCAGAGTTCCTACTGAGCGGGAAACCCCGTAGCTGAATCCTCCCTGAAGGAAGTGGGCTGACAGGATGCTGGAAAAGATGGTGGCCAGTGCATCTGCACTAGGGAAGTGTACTGAAAACACTGAGAAATGCCTCTGAAAAAAGTGAAGAAGGATGTGAGAATACATTTGTATTAAGTATCTGTGGAATTAGTGCTGGCAAAAAAATGCTCTCTAAATGTTACTACTAATACATTGTTTGAACATCCTATTTGGTTTTATCTTCTTCTGAAAGTCTCACTTCAAAAAAGCAATCGCTTCTAATATTCATGTTTTAACAGCTGATTCAATCATTTTTGTGTTAATTTAGACCTTGATAATTATTTTGTAAAAATGCTAAAACATTAATTAACTAATTAATTGAAGAATCAAGAGGAATGGTTATACTAGTTATATATGTGTGTGTGTGTGTGTGTGTGTGTGTGTGTGTGTGTGTGTGTGTGTTCACTTAAGTCAATACCTGCAGTCTGGGGTTGATAGAGAAGCTCCCAGCTGTTGGGTTCATACAGGTGATGTATTGGCAGTTGTGTATTTCCTTCAGCACCAGTCGTTGTCTGTCATACCTACAAATACATACAGGTGTTGTGTAGCTGTATCATGCATGTATGCAACATTGAACAAGTGTGTTTATAGCGTCTCACTCTTACCAATGGTTGTAGTCGAGGTGCTGTCGTATGAGTGTGTGCGGCTGGACGGTCCCATAAACGTCTACCTCAGGCATGTTGAGGTCATCTATGAAGTAAATGAGTCTCTTAGCTGTAGGAGGAGCAAATTTACGACCAGCTTTCTTCTCCAGGGGTTTCTCCAGGACACCTGAGGGCCGCACATTGCATATTAAGACAGCTATTGTAAATGACAGGAAAAAATGTGCCCACAGCAAATGACTTTTAATTCAATCCATGTATAAATAACTTAAGAATGGCTGTCAGCTATCAGTTACAAAATGTATTCCAAGAGAAGATGTGGGAATTACAAAAATCACATGAATGAGTGTCAAAGTAAAAGCGCTGTCATATAAATTCAATGTATTTAAGCAATATTAGAGGAAAAATAAAACTTGGTAATATAATTTGATGTCTGTCTGACAGTCATCTTATTTGTACTTATTTCTCTATTCACACAATGTATTCAGCAATATATGAAGAGATTTGACAAAGCAAGGGCATCTGAAGAAAGGGGAACAGTCTCTCACATTAAACACACCAGTATTTTCAGACATAATTAACATACTGTATATGTGTACCAGGAGATGAAGTTAAATCAACTTGGTAAATATTTATATGTAGATTTACACAAAATGTTCATCTTATTAGCCAAGATTAAAAAATGGGAAGTTTTGCAATCGTGAACATTTTATCTTGATACAAGATTTTACATTTCATCCCAATTTGGATTTATTTTTCCTATTGGTTATGAATAATGTTGACACTGTCCTATAACTTTCAGAATCTGATGTGTTGGTTTTGTAACCTCAGCATGGTTAACAAAAACAACGACTGAGAAATACAGTTAAAGTCCACCCTGGAAGATCCTCAGCATCCTCTGCATGCAGACTTTAGACTTCTGCCAACAGGGAGGAGGTTCACTTCTCGTGTTAGGAGGGCCAAATCAAACAGATATGTGAGGTCCAATCAGAAGTTGGGATCTAAATAAGCTGTAGGCACTGTTGCCAGTAAATTTATACTATGGACTGTTTGTCTTTGTGTCTCTTATCTCACTCATGTCCATCATGATGATATCCATGGTAGTTATGTTTTATACGTATGTATTTATGTCTTTGTGCCGTTTTTATGATGTATACTGTCTGTATGGACCTGTGTTGCAAACCAAATTGCCCCTCAAGGACAACAAAGATTTTCCAATCCAATCCAAAACAACTGTCAACCATTGCTTCTTTAACCTGAAAACCCCTCACTTTACAAGGAAAGTGAGTTGAATTGATTTTTATTGAAGTTAAGCATTTACAATTCCTGTGGTTCTTACGCTGCAGCATGGCTGATGTGGTGTAGTAGTTGAAAGGGACTTTAGCCACCATGTAGTCCTCCTTCAGCTTAGCTACTTTATCTGACACCAGGATGGTCTTGCCCACTCCCGCGTTGCCCACTAACATGATTGGCTTGCCTCTCTGGAGCAGCAGGTCGATAAAGTAGGTCAGACAAATGGTTTCTGGAGTGTGAACCAACACAGTCTGAAACACACATGACATGACCAGACTGAAAGGGGCATGTCCAAAATGTAGTCAATAATGACCGTTAACATATACTGCAGCTAGTCTGTTCTCAGCACGCACATATCAATTGTACACACTTGTAATGGCACATCAGGCTCCAGCTCAAATGGCACCATTTTCTCGCTCCAGGGAGTAAACTTTTTTGTTTCAGAGTCAATGAAATAATCAAAGACAGTGCCCTGGGAAGGAAACTTCACCGCTCTCATCTCCTTCGACCACCAGCGGCTGAATTCAGCACGGTAATCATTTAGCTGCGAAAAACAGAAATGTAATTATGTGAACTTATAATCTGCCTTGTGTGAGTATCTACAATGTGAAACACTGAAAACAAGAAGATAGCTCATTGAGCAAACGTTGAGCCACCACACACATGATCCTGAAAGAGAGCTCCTCCGAACGCCCAAACACAGGCGAAGACAAAGTAGATCTCATAAAGTTCTCTGGGAGAGTCAGGGGGAGTGTTTTCCTCAGTCAGCAGGCAGTCCAACAAGGAACACAGTGTCTGATTGGCCAAATGACATAAATGTAACATGTGATTGGACAGTACATATTAACCTATTCTACTGTTTGACAATTTGCACATCAGAGATTTTCACAATCTGGTTAAAAACACTTTAAAGAGAGTATGTAAAGGTTTGTCACTCATTGCTGTGTGTTCTCACCTGCACCATACTGTTTTCTGGTATGGGGGTGATGGTCTTCAGGTTGCAGCGGACTTGTTCCAGGCAGTAGGGCACATACTTATCAAACAGAATGGTGAGGTTGGCTCGCTCCGATTGGGCCTGTCGAGTGTCTATCCAGCTCGTCACATACCTGGAAAATACAGTCAAGACAAAAGTTCTTACTTAAATACAATATGAATTCTTTAATGTTATATGTTCAACTGTGCGTGTCATACGAGCTCCAGCCAAGGTCCTGAGGGTTGACATAGAGTATGCCTGCTCTGGATACTGTAGCTGGAGTTGCAGCCTTCAGGTGAGAGATTTCAAAGAGCAGACGCATGGAGGAGGACAAGCTGATCCTCTCATTACTGGCAAGAGTCAGAACCTGCACAGGGAAAAAGGAAAAATTGCATCGAGTTGTATCAAATGAATTCCAGAATCGAAAAAATGGAAACACAGAACAATAATAAGAGAACAGAGATTTCCTCTGACCTTATTGTCATCCATAACTGTGTTGAGTGACTCAATCCACATAGGGTCAATATCCCCATCTAGAACAATCCATTTGGGTCCATCATGGCCAACTGAAGTCAGCTCTCTCATGGTAGAGGAGAAGAGTCCTAAGTAAAGTGTAAAACAGAGACTGGTTGATAATATTTTTTTATATCGATAGTCCTGTCCATCCCTGAAAACTTTCCACTTACTGCTGCCTAATGTTCTCATTTTAGAAACTCATTAAATGGAACCAAAATCAGTTTTATTTTAACGTCAAAACTCCTTAAGTCAAGAGCTTATTCCTAGCTAAAAAAAGTACTTTGACAAATTAGAATTAATTCGGAGAAGAGGCTCTGGAATTTGTCGTTATCTTGAAACCAAAATAATTCAGTTTGACAGTGAGTGGAAATCAGTAAAAAATGCTTGTTCCCTTGACTCTCATTTAAAGCTTATTCAATTTCTCGTACAATTCTCCATCCCCTCACCGTCTTTCCACTCTCTGGTCGCAGGGTGCAGGTATCCAAACAGTTCATCTGTTGTAACAGCTTTAGGGTTGATATCATTCCATACAGGCTTCATCTTCATGTTGGCATAGGTTCTGTGGAGAGTCTTCAAGATCTGATGATTAAACAATACAAATATATGACACTTTGTGCACCTACACATTTAATAAAAATCCATTATTAAAGTGTCAACCCAGGATTGTTTGTTTTATTGGAAAGCTTAAGATTCATGTCAAAGACAAACAACAATAGATTTGCAAAAGATTTTAAAAATATGTGTTTCTGTTATTTTTATGGGGTACATCATAGGATTAAAGTAGTGGATTTTAACCTGACTCTTTCCAGTTCCTGGTCCACCTACTACAAACACAGAGTGCCTGACAGCCAGCAGCTCCTCCAGCTGCGTCACCTGTAGACACACGGTACCTTCATTACACTCTGTTTCTAATTCTTATATTCTCTTACAATGTCACATATTTCTAAGAGATCACAGAACTAGTACATTCATGTATTCTTTCATTTTCCTAAGGAGAGAACATACTCTGCATACCCCTTTCAAACCACAGCAATTAAGAATTATTATCTTCAAGTATAAAAAAAACCTTTAAACCCATTTTATCTTGTTTGGAAAAAAAAAGGAAGAGCACTTTCATTTAAAAAATATTGTTACACGAGGAACCTTTAGAATGAAGTTCTCCTCAGGCTGCAGCCGCAGTTCACTGACTGACTGTCGAACAGCGCTTTCCAGCTCAGGGTCTCTCTTCCTGGGCACATCCAGCTGAGGAAACAGGTCACTGATCAGCCCGAGGAATATTGGCACGTCACTCGTGACTATCTTTGGCAGATTGAAGTCCCTCAGGGCCCGCATCAGCACCTGGGCAGGAAATTACAGTGGGAAGTTGTAATGCTCATGCAGTAATAAAGTCAGGCTTGTGGAAACAACAGATTGAACATATTTTCCACATATTTATTAAAACCGTATCTGCCAATGACATGATTGATGCGTACCTGTTCCTCAGGTCTGCTCCGTTCCTCTCTCTTCAGGGATCCAGCCACAACAAGGACTGATTTAATAGCCCTTAACCCCCAATCATAATGATCCTGACAGATAAAAGGGATTTACAAACAGAGACATAAACAAAGAATATGACACATTTTTCATAGTTCTGTCAATACAGAAGAGAACAGTGAAATAGCAGCTAAACAGTATGTTAATAGTTCAATCACAATGTTCAGTAATGAAGGAAACATGTTACTGCAAGAAGGATGTATTCTGCATGTTTTTTGTTTTTTTTATAAGGTTTTTTTGTTGTTAACTATGTGCAACCAATGTAATCCTGAAATGAAAGGGGAGAGGTGACTCGTTTCTTTTTCATAAATCAGCCATAAGGCCAGCATGTGATGATTGAGTAAGTCACCTGTCAAAGTACTGGACCAACATGCAATATTTTGCATTTGCATTTGCGAATGCAAGTGTTTATAACTATGGGTGTTGCATTGTTAAAAACACAGTATTTATATGACTGTTAGGAGGTTTGCAGACAGATCTTGCCTTCATTAATTTTACATTTATATTAAGCTTTCTTACATTACATGTTCAACCATAGACAACACAAGGAGTAGTAACAGTCCTGTTGATTCATTTACCTGTTTGGACAGCAGCTCCTTACAAAGAGTGTAGAGGCTAATGAACTTGCGCGCCAGCAGACGAGCATCTATGAAACCTTCTGCCACCAACATGATCTCACAGATTAGCTCAAAGTCTGGAATCACCATGGCACAGGGCCTGAAGAGTTAAGACACCAAGATATTTATGAATCACCCTTCATATTTTTAAAAGCTTGCACTTAAGAGTCTCCTCTCGCTTTCCTTGTCTTTATCGAACCTGAATAGAGCTTTGAGGTTCTCTGGGAGCTCGGCCCTGCCAGCATAGCCTGGGTTCAGAGTGATGAAGATCCCAACTGTTTGCTTCAGCTCGATCTCCTCTCCCAGGAAATGGAACCTACATGCACACAATTACAGAAAACTAAAAATAAGTCCATAGAAAAATGTCAGACCATATTAGCAGACTAATTAATAGATAATATGGGTAGTTTATTGTGTGTGTCATTATTATTTATTATTTCAACATGAACCTTTGCTTCTTGTTGCGCACAGCATCCTGAATAGTCTTGACCTGTACAGCTACAACAGACAGCACTTCCACTGAGATCCTGTTGAACTCGTCGAAGCAGCCCCACACCCCAGTCTGAGCCAGACCCTTATAGATGTTTCCTATAGACTGTAGACACAGAGAGCAATTGAATGGTAGAGTGAATATAAATAAGATTATCGATGCTCTTGATGGGACATATGTGTCCTCCGTTCTACCTTGTAGTCCATCTGTTCTGAGCAGTTGAACACATACACCATGATGCCCAGGGAGCGGCCAAGGTCTTTGGTGGTCTCTGTTTTACCCGTGCCAGCTGGACCCGAGGGGGCTCCACTCATAGTCAGATGGAGAGACTGGGTCAGGGTGATGTAGCACCTAACTCAAGAAGAATTGATATGTATGAGATATTGTACATGTTTACTTATACATCACAAAACAATCTCTCTTCTAAAAAAACAAAAAAAGTCAAAAACAATAGTATGAACTGTGTAGCATATTGCGCTACATGAATGTGTACCTGTCTGTGAGTGGCGTGATGACCAGTCTGTTAGTGTTGCCCAGGTATTCATAGCTGAACTGGAACTGGGCGTCACAGATGTTGACATAGCAGTGGCTGGTTTCGTCGTCCCAGCGATGGCGTAGCTGGGACAGCCACGCAAACGCCTGGCCTGTTGTCACCTAAGAGACGCATACAGTGACATCAACAGGAGGCTCTTCTGGCTTGTTAAATGCCTCATTAGACGAACGTATGTATCACCTCAGCATTACCTTCTGACTTATGAGATTAGCGACCACATCCCGAGCATGGACATCGATGGTGCAGATGGTCATAATTTTCTGTCTGTCTCCAGGAGTTAAATCTCCAAGCAGCATGTGGATGAGTGAATTCAGCTGTGTGATCTAGAGAAGAAGAATATAGCAAAAGATAAGTGAAGAAATCTAGCAGAGTGTTCATCCACATCCAAACCCTAATCTTTTCCTGGTATAGAAGCACTACCTGCTTTTTGTTGTAGTCTTTGAGGGCTGTCTCAAATCCCTCCTCCACTCTCTCAAAAGCAATGCCCACATCTGTGGCCCACCACACCTGACTACCAGTCAGCCCAACCTATGAATGAAAAGAAAGCAGATTATGTGTGTACTTATTAAATTTAAGCAGTACATTTACAGACTGTGCACCTTCAGACCTGTGCAGGATAGTCAAACAGCCACTGGTCTCTCGGTTTGTCCTCATAAGCAGCTACTGCCTCCTGGATCTCTTTTTGAACTGTGCAGCGCATGGTGCTCTCCAAAGCACTCAACCAACACTCTGCCTGAAAAAAAAGAGTCAAAATTAAAAGAGTCAATTAATTTAAAGAAAATAATCTTATAATATATAATATTTGGGACTTATTTAGATGATAACATGTGGCAGTTGTATACACAAACAAGTATATACATCTGGTAGGCTTTAAAAAAATCTGAGAATGTAATTTGAAAAATTATGCAATTAAAGAATACAGCTTTCAAGTCTCATTTAACTTATATTTGCTAACACAGAAATCCAAATTGGGTTTTCATATCACCTGTCCTTCACAGACGCATGGCTCAGAGAATGGAACATATTCCCCCTCTCTGCTGTACATCCCTATAGCGATCGTCTCCCCATCCTCCTCCCCTCCTCCATCTCTGTCCGAGTCCCTGAAGCGAAGATCTGCTATGTTGTCAAACAGCTTCAGCAGGTGTCTGGTCACCTGGGAATCACAGGTTAACAGATGTGTGTTCAATTTCTATTTTAAAGGTTGTATTGAAAAGAATCAATGTGATGTCTCTCATCCTTATTTTTAATGTAATTGTTCTGCTCTGTAACACTAAGACAGGTTTTGAAGACAATATTGAAACAATACCTTTTTCATATATTCCCTCTAGGAAAATGTAATTACATTTTTTTTTTTATCCGTCACCTGTTTGGGCTGTGTTCCCTTGGAGACAATCTCCAGCAGGTCTGACGCAGAGACAAAGTAGAATCTGGGGAATGTGAGTCTCTTCGTCTCCAGGTATTCTGCCAAAGCCTTCTCGCACACAGACAGCCTCTTCTGCAAGGTCTCCAGGTTCTCCAGGAAACCAGGCTGGTTGGTCACCTCTACCACATTATTGTTCTGCACCACCTGAGTCATCAAGCTCTGGGTGAGAGAAGAAAAAAACATATTATGAAAATATTAGTAAACACAACATAAATACAGGGTGAGATGGATGAACTGTATGCAGGCTTGTGCTCTTGTGTATTGTATATTACCTGGAAGTCAGTGTGTATTCCCTGGAAGCGCTCAGCATCGTTGGCCAGCTGGCAGCGGATGTCCTGACTGTTTGTGAAGATGCTGTTGAGGTGAGCCCAGGTCCTCTGTACAGACATCCAGGAGGAGATGACCAGATCAGCCACCATCAGCTTCCTCTGCCAGCCGCTCACCTCCGCCTGGAAATACTCGACGTACTTACTCATGAGGATGTTCTGCAGCTGAAGCTGAGGGAGGATGGATAAATTAAAGAAAGAGCTTAGCATGATTGACAGATGATATTTTAGAAACCTTTTTAATTCAGGTTGACTGATATATTTAATACCTTTTATGTTCCTGTGCAATATTTTTGGGCAATTACTTTTTTGATGCCAGCACTAAACATAGGCAGACTAAATAAATGAAAATCTAAACTCAATCCTGATGTTATACACCATCATTGCACTTCCAAAAATGACACATAGAAACCAGATATCTCGTCTTTATAGAACTATCAGTGCATTTGTCACTCTTACTTGGTTGTCCTCAAGTGTTTCTATCAGGTTCTCATCTGCTTTGAGGAGCGGGGTCCCTGTACTTGTGTGAGTCTCATATGACAAAGACATTACACTCCATGTCTGGGTTATTTCTGCCAAAACCTGTGACAGTGGAGCAAATATTGAATTGAGGAGGAGGAAAAATATAAAGATTGAGCAGCAGGATGACTAAAAAACTTCAAATGATTTAACTAAGAATAGTATGTATGTTATTTCTGCAGTTTAATTATCGTATATTATTGCTAATGTATTTTTTTAAAGAAGTTCAAATGACAGAATAAAGAAATTGTCAGGGAAAAAGGTGGGGATATTTTCTACTCAAAAAAGATACTTTTCTCATTTCAAAACATCATATGTTTATAATCCTTAGGTGCAGATAACCATGAGATAAACTATTACTGGCAGGTCTATGATTCTCACTTTCTCTATGGCCATTTCTTTCACAGCTTTGTCCACAATGTTTTTGACCTCCTCCTCGACACGGTGAAGCTGTAATTCCAGCAGGTCCCCCAGGGTGGTGCCTTCTCCCATCACAAACCTGACCTGAGGACCAAAAGGAATAAACCAGAACCATGAGTCTGATCAGATTTCAGATCAGGATGATTGGGTTCAGTGAACTGTGCTGGTCATTTCAGGCCTGGACATGAGCTGGCAGGATTGTTGCGTGAAGGCAGAGCACATGAAGACAGGATTAAAGAACTAAACTTAATATAGAGGCTCAAATCAAATACAGTGCAGAACATGATGACTGATGAAACATTATTAACCCAGACAGAATGAGACAATGTGAAGTAGAGGCTGAGATAATCTCATACCCGGGTGGTGTTCATAAGCTGTTGCCAGTGTCTCTCTCTGACAGCAGAGTTCTGCAGCTCGTTGACAGCTCTCAGAGAGGTCAACAGGTTCTTCACAGTGGACTCCAGGCCCGTGTAGACATCCCACACCCTCACCTCCTTATCCAGCATCTTCATCTCCTTTAACACGCAACAAAGACAGTCATACATAATGAGATAAATTAAGTCAAGAAAAAAAAAATAGTATTTGAACATGTAAGCTTGTCATACTTTGGCAAATCGTCTGAGCTCCATGTCCATCTGCTCAACATTGATCTCTTTCCAAGGAGTCTTGGTCCAATCCTCAATACTGGTCTGGCAAAAGAAGAGAATATAAACTTTTAATTTGTGATTCTATAATTAATGACTGTTTTCTACTACTATATAAATCTTTAATTTTAGGTGAAAAATACATAGTAACATGGTTGCCTGCAGTATGTATGCAGGTCCTTCTGCCCAGAGCTAATGGTTTATTAAGGAGGCTCAAACATAGCTGATAATTGAAAATGCCCGTGTTTGTTTTCTGCACAGCTACATAAAGAATAAAAGGGTTATGTATCTTCAATGGTCTTATAGTTTGATTAACGATTCTATTCTGTATCCCCATGCATCACGATGGGTTGCATCCTCAATTTTCTATTTTGCTACACATGGCTACTACATCAATGAAGACAAGCAGTCATTTAAGAATGAACCACCTTTTAATTATTTAGAAAGTGCTAATAAATCAATGTCAACGTAAATGTCTTTACATAGTAAACAGTACTCAATAATCTATTATGTTCTGTCACTGCATCGATGCAGAATCGTCCGCCTCGCGTTTCATTTCTACACCTCCAGAGCATACCTTCACAAAGATGACCATGTCCCAGACTGCTTTGACCAGTATGATGTCAGAGCGACACTGGCGCAGTTGCTTGTACTCCGGGAAGCTGACCTCGAACAGATCAGCTGTGTCCTGCAGTTTTTTCATTTCTGCCTCCATCACTGCTACTGCTCGATTAGTCTGGAGACAGAAACATTTTGAAGTGGCTTAAAATTAAAATTTTTGTTTTATAGATACTATTTTATCAAATACTGGAGGGTAGCACTCTTCAACAAATGAAAGTACTTTTGTCTCCCACTGCACACCTTATCAGTCAGCTTATACGGCTCCTCCACATTGATCTTAAAGATTGGTTCAGTGCGAAAATGTTCTCTGAACTCGTGCTGCTTCACCTAAAAATGTAAATAAACAAACACATTTAGGATACCATGAAGCGACAGTTATAATGCATGTCTGCCTGTTGTCAACTGAACACACTGTGGTGTCAGTCATAAATAATGCAGGAACGAAACAGAGAAGGTTTATCAGTCACATATTGAGCTCTTTGTATGGGGTCCCCTCACTGACATCCAACCCTGCTCACACACAGCCTCACCTCAAAGCGAACACATTTTCTGCGTATAACTGAAACTTCATTTGATTGCAGTGGAGCCACTTCATGTTTTACTGTGAAAGCAATTTTCTTCAGACTCTTCCACTTCTCGGGCAGCTCCTGTGTGTCACAAAGTGGTCAAAAAGTGAAGAAGATAATGATAAATGTTCATATCTGCCTGCACTATTCGTATTTGTGCATCGGTACACACTTCTAGCTGGTCGTAGACGCTCTCTGGCAGCTGCTGTTCGTAGGTCTTGAGGAGTTCAGCGGTAGACTTAAGAGGTTTGAAGTGCTGTTCGTTGCTGATCTGTCTGTCTCGTATGGCCATGAGGTGGCCCATGATGTTCACAAGGCCTGCGTAGTCACCGTCAGTAACTTTGTCAGACAGGCCGTGAGCCGTATCCTGGAGAAACGAGGACAATTCTCTCACGCTGCGGGATAGAAATGAAGGACAGCGATGAGATGTTTTAAAATGCAGAGGATGGATACATTTGATTAAATTAAATGAAAAGAACCTCTAGTAGCATTATAACACTCCCTAAGCTGAACATATAAAACTAAGGAATTATTTCAATTACTTTTTAGACCTAAGACAACAATAAGTATAGTTACTTTACCTATAGAATTACAATAAGATAAGATATCGAATTGTCAAAAAAACGTATCGTTCAGGTTATTTATTTATTTTTTTTGTTGCTCGTCATATCAAAGTGGATAACAAGTATGGCTTCGTTAATATTTGCCTGTGCTTGTTCATGTGTGTTTGTGTGTGAGACTAACCTCAGGTTCACGTGGTTTAGCAGGTGCTCCTTAAACATCCAGCTCCACCTCTTGATCACATTCATGAGTGTGTGCTTAAAGGGTCTGATGTCGAGCTGCAGCCAGCCACAGAACACCCTCTTGTCATCCATCTTGCTCACTCGTACATACAGAGACTCAAACAGATTGATCTGCAATAGTGAATATATCAATATGAAAATACATATTACACTTTGGTCAAATTATTAAGGGTAGCGGCTGTTCTAAGTATAAATGTAAAAGCAGACCTGTTCTTTAAAGTTGTCCAGTGTGGGTGGGTTCTTTTTCAGCTCATAGTCAGCATACAGCTCAGCTTCCTCTGTGCTTAAAACGTGGCCATATAGCAGGAACTGCCTCATAAATTCAGACCTGTGAAAGTTGAGGAAAAGAAGACTAGCTTTATGCTATCCTTGTTTATTACAATTACAAAGTTATTTATCATTTGGTTATGAAATTAAATAAACAGGATCACTTGTTCTTACAACATGTTGCGGGGCTCTAATTCAAAATGGGCTTATTATGAATAAAAACAATGAAAGTTATCAGTTTCAATATTTGACATGTTGTCTTTGGGCTAATTTCAATCAAATGAAAACAGGGTTGTATATGTCAACAAGAAATCAGACATATTCATTCATCAAAATCATTTCCTGACCTGTCATCAGTCCAGAGGTAGCGGTAGCTCGCAAATGACCCCTGATATTCTCTGGCCTAAAAGAAAAAACAACGGTCATCCTAAATCCTCATAAGTGATCACCTAGTGTTGTTAGCCAACAAACACTTACAGTACCTTAGAGATAGATGCCCGTGCACGTGAGCGGATTACATGACACATTTCCGATAAATCCTCAAATTCATTTATGTCGGTCTACCAGATGAAAAAGAAAAAAGGTAGCTAGTTTATGACACCAGTTTTGTGAAAATATTTGATTCTAAACAGATGCACAGTGTAATTAATCTATATCATACTCTGTACAGCACCTGATAGTTGTCCAGCTGTTTATGCTTTGCCACCCTGGGAATGAAGGATGCCAAGTTGGTGATGTTTGCCACCATCTTATCCACAATATCATAGAAGTTACCCCCTTGGCTGAAGTCCAGTGGAGGTTCAAAAGTCATTTCATTGCCGTTGAGTACCAGCTGGACTTCAAACAGCGGTGTTATGCGCTGAGCTACATCTGTGTTGTCCATGAGGTACTGCAGGGAGCAGCGTACTGCACTGGTGAAACCTGCCAGGATCATGCGGTCCACATAGTCGGTGTAGGCCTGCCACTCAGTGCTATACAGGTCTGTAACGCCCAGCAGAGACTGGTTCTCCTGTAGCAAAGGGGGACATTGATGTTTTAGAGAGAGGTAAGAAGGGAGAAAATAACATAGAAGAAATGAACGTGAGTGAGCTGTGCACATTTTTCAGAGTAATATTGTTAGTAAACCTGGAGCAATTTGTGTATTTGCTCCCCTGTACTGGAGATAAGAGAGTGCTGTTTGGAAACACTCTCTTCAATGTCAGAGAAGACGAGGAGAGTAGAGCCTCGGTTCTTTCTGGTGATGAAGGCACGGTGGCTAAATTTCCCCATGAGGTCCTGGATGGCCTCCACATTAGCTTTACTCTTCTGGACACGACTAGAGATGCTCTGTTGATAGAAACAGGGGAATCTATTACAACCAGCCACACACACAGTTACTTCCAAACTTTGATAAAAAAAAAACATTTCATGTGCAATCTTTTCCCTTTCATATAAATCTAATCCTCTCGCATTTCTGATGCCGCTCAGAAGCATTTTCTTTTCAGTCGTTTCATTACGTCACTGACAAGAAGCTTCCTCAACACGCGTCTTGCATGCTGTGAAAACTGATTCATGAAAGGGAAGCAACTTCATGAATGAACTCTTAATGATGTGTAAAATTAAAATGTGGACGCTGCATATAAGCAACTAGAAACAAGGCTAAGCAGTAAATCTAGCAGTAGTGCAATCCTTCTCACATTATCGATATATATATATGTGATTAATTGTTTTAAATTAATTACAAACCCTCTAATTAATTAGATTTGTTTAATCAATTGAGAACACCAATTCCAACACAAAAACAGTCGAGACAGTTTATTTAGTTATATGATTTGAATATGCTGAGATTCTCACAAGTCCGCACAAGATGATTACCTTAACCAGGTCTCTTGTGCTCTTAATGTAGTCCCATAAGTCGTCCTGAGCCCAGGTCAGGTCCCGGAGCGCTGGATCCAGCTGTCGTCTCGTCCCATCCATCTCATCTTTCACCAATCCCAGCTCTACAGCAAGGATGGTGCTGTGGAGCTGGTTGTACCACTGGGTCACCAAAGCCATAGTCTGTGAATACTAAAAGCAACAATGCATCATTAATACTTAAACACTGGATGTTTTTATCCTACTGTATGTAGAGCCATGTAGACTAGACTTAAACTGTAATGTCCCCAAGGGGAAATTCTTCTTCACAGCACTGTACAGGTTTGACAGCAAGTACAGAGTGTGATGTCCCAGCAGAACTATGTTGTAGTTCATGAATATGCTCCTCACACCATATCCAGTGCATCACTAGGAGCTTTGTTACCCACCATGTAGAGTTGGTCCCGTTTGGAGTAGAGATGGAGGGCTGCTTCAGGAATGTTTGTGCTCTTCAGCATACCCAGATACTTCACCTCTCTGAGCACTGATGTCAGCTGGAGAGGGAGTGGAAGGGGAGAAAGTGTTAAAAACTTGATGAATCCAAAGTTGAGGTTTGCTGTTTTTACTCTAATTTATACATGTTAATAGCTGAGAGACAGATAAAAGAAGGTCTGTTAAATATGGTGACTGTATCCCTTAGTGAAAGTAGCCTCTTTGTACATACTGCAGGACTGAAGTTGACCTGGAACAGGCCTGTGTCAGTGTCCAGTGTAAGCAGCGGTTCCTTAAGGTGAGTGTGACAGATCTCCTCCAGGCCCTCAGTCCACTCCGAGAACATCTCCTCGTCATGCTGATGCAGAACCTCCAGAACACGCTCACACTTCTGCAGGACATCGTCTGCTTCGACACAACCAAGAGGCCTGGGAGGAAGAGAGAGCAAAGACAAATAACAAGATTATAGTGGGATATACTTTAAAAATAAACTGCAGTATGGGACACTATCTCAAATGATGCCAGTTACTTTGCAATTATCCTCTGAGCCCTTTAGGAAAAGACTGCAACAAATATAAAGCTTTTCAAGGGTAAAAATGCTGTTTAATAACTCTCTTAGAATCATCAGACTTGATCGACAAAACACATTTTAATTTGCAAAACACAGGACTTACTGGACACTGCTCCAACACAATAACACAATCAAACTATCCGGTTGAGACATTCCAAACCAAAATGACACTTGAATTGTCTTCTCATTAATGCACAAGTCAACATGAGATCTTCTGAATTATAGCTGTTACGTTAGATAACTCAGTGTGTGTGTGTGTGTTAAGTACGGGTTGTACATACATATGGGCAAGTTGGCAGAGGTTGCTCCTGTTGATGAGGATGCGAGTCCGAAGCTCCTGGGACCATTTGAGGTTGCCTGCTACAGACGGCATGTTCTTCCCCAAGACAGTACAGCCTGACAGCAGCTGAAAAACAAAAATCATTTTGTTCCGCATGTTTAGCTTTGTGAATGAATTAGAATACCATATGTGTCACTTGCACCAATATTCAATAACTTATTCCCTGTGATACTTCTTTCCGTTCAGCCTTTCTTACCCCGTCTCTGTGTTGGTCAAGTATTAATTGACAGTGGTCTACTTCTTGGCTGAACATGGCCAACAACACGTTGTAATTTGGAGAAAAAAGCTGGTGGATTCTGGGTCTCTCAAGCAGGGTGCTGAAAATCCTTAATAACTGAAAGGGCATTAACGGACAAGAACATGCATATGAAGATCAAGTAAGTAGCTTTTTTCCTAGAAAATAAAATCTAGACTAATACAAAAGTAATGCCGCTCATTCATCACTTATGGGCCTCCATAAATGTGTGGTGGTGACTGTGTCTGCAGAGAGTTCTGTCTGTATTTTAATGTTTTAGTTGACTCGGGATGTTTCTGCGCAGGGTTTGGATGTGTTTCCAATGAGCCCAGGAGGTGGGATCCAGTTTGAATTTTTTGTTTACAAGCAGCAACAAACATTGCTACTACCTTTCACCGTTCAGGTAGAGTGATGTCCAAAAATAAAATTGTAATTTACTTTGGAGATTTGTTGGTTTTAGTCTAAACCACCAATGATTTGAAATACACTTATGACAAAACATGTTAAAATTTTACACATGTCGAAGTGCAACTGTCCATCTTGTCCCTGCATGATCCAACTATATATGACCTAATCCAGTTATAGGATTGTTGAAAGGGTACAGGTGTAACAGACAAACCTTAAAGGCTGACTTCAGATTTTTGGAGTGCTGGAAGGCCAGGTTGAGGACAGTACCCAGCCTCTGGTCAAAGTCTCTGTTCTGATCCATGAAACGCCAGTAGTAATGCACAAAGTCCTGCAAACAAGATAGCATAAGACAGAACATATGGCTATCGTAGGTCCCTTCATGATAAAAAAGATTTAAGCTTACTTGTATAATGAGGTACATTTTATCATATTACATTTTAATTCAATACTTACAGTTCTCTTAGCTGAGTTGAAGAGTATTTGTCAAATTTGACATATTTCTGATTTAGTTCCAGTTTTTATTAACAGAGTTGCACATAAAACTGTCATTAAATATCAGTAAATAATCTAGTGAATGAAATACTGATGCACTGACTTATAATGAATACTCACACAGATGATTTATGTTGCTTAGCAACAACCCTGCTTTTTCAATAACCATAGTGCTGGGCTGAGAAAGGACATCTAATTGTTATTTTCATTCGTCTGGCATGCATGTCTATGCCACTTGTAAATCTCTGTGAATACCAGCCTGTTGGGTATCAAATAATTAAATAGTAGTGTAATAACTGCAGTCATCCCACTTGGCCTCACATTGGTAGTGTAGTCGAGAGGGTCATATTTGCTTTCTCTGAGGGTCCGCCAGCGGTCATGAAACTCCTCACTCATGCTGAAGACCATCTCACTGAGGACTTTCCCTCTGGATCCACCCAGTTCAACCTTCTCCAGTTTCAGAAAGTCCAGTGCTGTTGCAAAAATGTCCTACAGTATAGATGAGGGGAGAAAAGCCACAACGAATTATTTCATGCTTTTGAAGAGTTTTTACCAAACAAACACATTTCTAATCTCCCTTTAAAAAAAAAAGAAGAAAAGAAACAAAGAGCAGTTTTTTAATCTCATGCACCTCAATCATATGCAGTCTTTCAATTATGCGATCTGAGTGCTCGAACACAAGTGTAGCAGGAAAATCCCACAGTTTGATGGTCTGATTGTGACTGTAGTACTTGTGGATCTGCTGGCGGTGAGTATGGAACAATTGCTTGAAGGTGCGCAGTACTGAGATTGTTATCTGGACTCTCTCCACCCCTTCCTCCAGTTCCATCTTAAACAGTTCTTCAGGGATAAGGTAGGCAATAGCCTTGATACAGACACACACAAATGAAGCGGATCAGTTGTTTAAGAGACTCATTTCTGTTATTCTGTGTCCTCCTTTTTTACATAGAGTTGAATCACTGTACCTTTTCAATGATCAGGTTGCAGAATTCCTGCATTATGACCACCATGCGTTTAGGAGAGCAATAGTATTTGGAGCGGCTCCAGATGAGACAGAGTGTGTGGAAAAGAGGTGGAAACACAGAGTCCATCTGTGGGAAGCTTTTCTCTTCTAAGCTGCTGATCAGTCTCCTCAGAGGTCGGAGGTACAGATCTATGTCAGAAGCTTCCAGCACCGCTGTAATAAACACAAAAAATGTATGGATGAATTGTTCCTGATTGGAGTTAATTTAACAGAATCAAAATTATTCAGCAGCTGAACAATGTGATAACTGAGTTACCTACGAATAAAAAATTAGCATGATGGCACGCAAAAAGGCAAGGAAAGCTACAAGTAATTGTAGAGTAAAAGTAATTGAAAAGGTTGTGAGAGATTAGATGATAGAATGAGGACATTCATTCATTACCACTGACAAACGGAGAGTAGTTCAGACCTACCCTCATCAACTTGGAGGCAGACATCCTTGAAGGAGGAGTAGTAACTGCTCTTGACTCTTCTCAGGATCTCCATGACGTTCTTTACTTTGGAGCTCCGTATCTGATAACAAGGACTTCATTTTATGATGTGCAATCATTGACAACATGCTTAAGTACACCTGCATCATCTAGTTAACTTCAATACAACATCAATTCTAGATTTATGAATCAGTCGAAAATGGATTTACATTTTTCAGAGGTGGGCTAATAAGGTAAGGGGTGTTTGAGACCTGACAATATTATGTTTTTAGGTGTTTTCAATGTTTACACAAATATCCATGAGGATGAGAGACTATTAAAACACCTTAGTAAAATATAGTCAAGTACAAGACCGCCACTGACTATGCTGATAAATACAACTGACAAACAGAAACAAAAAAATAAGAGCAATACAAAAAGGCTTTGACATTTTAGCTCCATTGATATTTCCAAATGTAGACATTTCATGTGGGATAAAATGTGCTTTTAAAAGATAAGAAACAAAGTCCAAGAATTAAAAAAAACACCTCTTTTGCTGGTACTTTAGGAACAACAACTTTAGTTTAACAGTTGAAAAAAGTTTGCCTCTGACAACTCCTACAGAACCACTGTCATACTTGAGACTGGATGCCCAGCAGGTTTTCCCTCTGAGTGGTCCAAAACTGGAGCTCCACGTTGGGGCCTGGGTGATCTCCCCGGAGCAGCACCGTACCAGAGTCTTTTTTCAGGACATTCCATATCTGCCCAGACCATTGAACTATCAGAGTTTCTATAGAGTATAACAAGCCATGGTCCAGTGGCCAGCCAGCAGGGCTAAAGGAGACACAGAGTGAGGAAACCAGCATGAGGGGAAGTGGCAATAAAGGCCTAACAAGGTTAAAGTGAAGTTCACAAACTTCATTTGGTATAATCATGTTATTCTAGATCACATTTCATTACATCGGATTAAATCTCGTAAACGGATTTGACAAAACCAAACCATAAACCATGCATGTCTTATTTGTGCAAAACGTTAACAACATACCCTTTAATGACTTCATACAAACAGGACATACGTTTGTACAGTCTATTACATGCTAACATTATTCTCTAAGAAATGCAATAGCCCATGAAATGTGCCCAGCTTATGCTTTAACACAAAGTAGCATGTTGTTTCTATAAAATTTTAGTGAGAGATGCTCTTTTCAAAAGCATTGGTGATATTCATACCTGTTTAGCAAGCCTCTGTCAAAAACCACAGTTAAATAGAAAATACTTTACTGCTGTGGCGTTATATCCCCATTTTTCTGAAGCGTCCTGCATTAACTTACTTTCATTAAATTTATTTTATCTGCTGTATCAGTAAGAAGTGTAATTAGTTCCCTCTTTGTTTATTAATTTGAAACTTTGTGACTGACTGTTTAAAGTAAACAGAGATGGCCCAGATACATATTTCCTCTTTTGCTTACTAAATCCTTGCTTGTATTGTTGTCCTTACACTTTATTGATCATCAAGGCCGATTAACGCGTACAAGTTAAAATGATAAAACCTTAAAATTCGGATGTTTATATTTGTTATTTGTTTGTTTATATTTATTTATATTTGTTCCATATTTTATATCGCGACTGCGTCACGCGGGACAAATACGCAAGACGTCATTTCCGGAGAATGTTTAAACTGAACAGTTGAAAAATTTTACGCGGATTAAAATTGTTTCACTACTCAGCCCAGTTATTAATGTTTACATTCAGTCGAATATTACAAAGTTTCGCTGCAACGTGGTGCTTACGTTAACGTAAGTAACTGTTATTTAAATATCTCTGTTATTTGGATAGCTCTGTTATTTGGATAGCTCATAAGTTCCACACAATGTAATAAATATCTGAAGGAAAAATGCCTGTTAGCTTGGCAGTGCAAACTAGTGTGTACACACTGACCTCAGTATAATATCTTGAGGTCGTGCTCTTTCCACACTTAGTGGTAGTGGGAGCAATGTCCGTCCTTCAGCGTGGCCTCTCAGGGTCACCACCCTGTTCCTCAGCTTCTCCAGGTGCCTGTGGATGTCAGTAGACACCACCCGCGGCCAGTCCTCATGATTCAGACCGTAGGACAGCACACACACAAGCACCTACGCAGTACAGTACACACATTGTTTCAAGTGGACACAAACTGTATAGCAACAACAACAACAACAACAACACACACCTCCTTTTTCATGTGCTATCTTCTGTGGTCGGAAATACACAAACACACACACTAGCCCACCTCAGATATCACCACAGGTAGGTGCTCCATGGGGTATCCAGGCACTTCGCCCAGTCGAAATTGGTGTCTGAATCCTTGGCGGGCGATCCGCTTTACACCTCTCTTTAGCACACACAACAGTTTGGTCCTCCATGGTGGGGATGTCTTTAAAGATGCAAAAACCGTAGGAATGCTTTCAACAACATTGAAAGCACCAGAAATAAGTAGTGACTTATTTCAAAGAATGCTGATGTTAGATAGAGTGTAGAGATATAAATGTGTTTATGATGTGTGTCTGCTTGTTTTTCTGTTAAATGACTAAAATCCCCATTGAGCGTGTAACTGCAAGATGGTACAACATTTATTTATTTGCCAGAAGTGAAGAATTTAGCTATTTTTTTAAACAGACTGTGTCATCCTCACCACAGTATCATAACCAAAGTGATAGTATACAACATTTCAAAGCTACAATATTATGAAAACAAGTGAAGATTGACCACAGCATGTACTCTACACTATAAACATAATTGAATTTCCTCACAAAATTAAATTTAGCCAAGATGGGAAACTTAAAAATGGATTGGTGCCTTAATAAAAGAAGCTTTATATGTATCAATGTATGTCTGTGTGTATTTATTACCGACCAATGTGTATTTCTTACCTGAGCATCCCCTGCATGCAATGTCCCTCCAGGCCCAGTGAAGAACAGCAGTCTATTGGTCCAGATGTGGTCCAAGAAATCCAGTATAATCTTCTGGTTCTCTTCTGCTCCAATGAACCGGTTCCATTTATCCGTCTTTACTCGCAGCACACAGAAGGCCTGCTCCCGTAGGAAGTCCACCCTCTCGTCTGACAACACAACCCCAACTTTGAGAGAGGGCTCCTGCGGGACACGCACTTCTCCACTGCCTAAACCTCCACGGTTACTGTTGGTGCTGATGGCCTCAGCCATGAAGATTCGGCTGCCGAGAAGAAGAATAAGAACAAATGCCTAATTCAGTATAAAGTTGGATGTGAGGCAGGAAAAGTGGAGTGAGGTAAATTGTACAAATTTGCTTCAGTCCTTCTTGCCAAGATAAGAAGCTCTTGCTGTTTCCCTGATCATAAATAACAATGATGCACTCTTTTCTCTGCCCCAGCCTTGTGTCTTCTGTTCTTCAGCTCTGAAGGCTATAAGCTGGAAAAATGATACACACCTTGATGGATAGGTTGACTTGTCACTGTGACAACACTGGAGGCTGTTTGTGTTGCCTGAAAGGCCTGCAACCCAATCCTGTAACCTGAGCGTTCAGAGGAGGCGCGTCGACAGGGACATCTACAGGACAGGTAAGGACTTTAAACCAATTGTTTTTTTATGTTAATTTAAAAAAACAAAACAAAAAAAAACTAAAACTATATCTCACATATAAATGAGGTCTTGTTTGTACTCTCCCATACTTAACTATGCAGTGTACATTCTCACCACATGAGGGCAGTATGGTGCAGAGTTTCTGAGTCTATCTTGCAACTGTAATCCAAAGTGACCCTCTCCATGACATCCTATTACATATGTTTTGCCATTTATATGAAAACATAGAAAATTGGACATTTCACTAACTGTGTTACTTGAAATACCACAGCAATGATTACCCTTTTAAAGATCCGGAAGTTTCTGAGTTTATCCCTAATTCATGGATGTAATTTAACATGGGCTGACTGGAGAAGACAAAGCTTTTCTGGGATGTCTGACATTTGAGTGCATTTTAAACCTCATGACCACATATTTTATTTGTTATTCTTAAGGATTATGTAATACCTTACAGTACAAACAGACGGTATAAACAACTCTTTTAATAGAGGTCTTGTAAAAAATGACTGCAACTCCTCATCTCCAGTGTTCCAACATAGTCCATAAATACATTTTAACCATTCCCCATGAAATTTTACAAGATTTCATTGTTCATACAACCACTTCATAATCTCTCCTTTTTGGCAAACTGTTAGCTTTTAAACATTTTAAACAGTAGAAGGGAGGAAGTGAATTTTTCCTTTCTGACATATTACTACTTACCGGTAATTGTATGAGCTTTGGCAGTTTGTGTCTTTATTTTTAACATTTGTGTTCAGCATTGATCAGCAATAAATGTTTTCCATTGTTCAAACCACGAGCTACACGAGCCAGTAATCCATGGCTGTTCTCCATGGGAATTTGTTCTTCCGAAATCTGCAGTTCCATGCCTTACTCAGCGTGCATATGTGAAGGCGTTTTGTTTATGATTCCTGAGTGTATTTACAGGATTCATCTTTATACATATTCATTTTCACTTTTTGTGTCATTTAACTTGAATAATTTTCCATCACATAATAGGTGAGGGAGCAGGGTTTTTTTTTTTGGATAGATGACCGTTTGTGTTTGTACGATTATATTCTTACAAAAGTGTGTGATTGAATGTGCGGGGCTTTTGTGTGCATGACTGTCCAGAGCCCAAGGCAAGTGAGTGTGTCCCTTGGGTGTCTCCACAGACACACTGTATCTAAGCCCATTTGAGCCTGCTGACAGCAGGAGCATGACTGCCCATCTCTCTGACCTCATGCCCAATGTCAGCTCTGCTCTGCAGGGATAGAGGGATGAAGGCCAGAAAAAGAGATCTTTGGACAACGGGGGATAAGAGGAGCAGGAGAGGGAGTCAACGGAGAGAGAGAGAAAGAAGGAGAAAAAAAAAAGACAGGGTGTATGCTGGGGTGGAGAATGAGGAGGGGCAGCGAGCTTACAGAATACAAATGAGGCAGACAACAGGGTGATGAAGGAGCAGAAAAGCAACAGCAGAATAGAGATGTTACACTTGGCCAGCTTTTGGTGATAAATATCCAAGAGTAGTTCTGAACAGTCATTGCTGAGTAATGTAAACAGGAATGGAAAAACGTATCCTCGGGCAATATTTAAACTCCATCTCTTGACTGTAGCTGAAATATCACCTGTAAGTGGCTGTAATATTCTGCTCCAGTGTAGCATAGCCAAACAAAAGCGGAACTCTTTCTTTTATGATATACTAGCAATGTAGTTTTAACCTGAAGCATCTTTCCCATCTTATTTTTTCCCCCTTGTTTCTCCACCTCTCCTCCTCACTCTTTCTATTTGCCGTTGCCATGACTACATGTTGCTTGACGATCAGTCTGCCGCTCTTGAGTCCGAAGCTTCAGCCTGGCTCTCTCACTGTCTCCCCTTAACCGCTCCTCTCCTCCTCTCCTCCTCTCCTCCTCTCCTCATCACCCTTTCCCTGTCCTCAGTCAGGGAAGGAAATTACATGTAGATGAGTTTGAGGTCTCAGCTGCACACTTACACACAAATGTACATACACACACACACACACACCATGACGACCGTCATTTCTTCAGGCACTGAATGTTTCGAACAATTCCCCACTTTGGTACCACACGCCACAGCCTTTTTTTTTTCGTTTTGTCTTGGGGTCTCTGGGGAAAACGACCATATTTCTGAGGCAGTTGGACTCAGGGGAGGCAGAGAAAAGGATGAAAAAGACAAAGGAGGAAAAAAGCTCGAAGAGAAAGCAGAAAGAAAATGTCACCAGGGAAAATAAAGAAATTGAGACAGTAACAAAGATGGCACATATACAGTCTCTCACAGGCACACACACACACACACACACACACACACACACACACACACACACACACACACACACACACACACACACACACACACCACACACACACACACACAGACACACACACATATGTAATGATCATTTCAAAGCTTCCCTCCTGTTGCTGGCTGACTACCCAGGAGATCCTACTATGGCTTGTGATTGCCATGTATGTGCCTGTGTGCATGTGTCCAGATGGCATTGACCAGCCGTCCCTCCCAGGGTAGATGAAGTAAATGGAGCGATTACAGTAATGACAGACACACACATCTGTTTCATACCTCTGCACGGCTGCCAGCTCTTTAGGAAACACACCGGCAGAAACAAACACGTACACATGGACACATGGGGAAAAAAAACTCTTGGCTGCAGTGCTTGGAATTTGTTACAGCAAACAAGCCACATAATACACTGTGTGTTTTTACTGATGCTAATGTTATTTGCAATTTGCTGTTTAAGTGTGGGAAGTAAAAAATGGGAAAATATGAGAAGCTAGTTGACTACCAGACACTTTACCAAAAATGTCAGGTTTGATCGAATGTGACCCCTCTTGTCAAGGTTGCTCTGCTTAATCCCTTTTACTTTCTCATTCAAAACCCCCTGATACGGTTTCTCTGCAGTGCCCCTTCTTTTCTTGTCTTTTACAGTCCTCTCTGCAACTTTTTCTCTTCTCCCTTTCATCACTCCTATCTGACCGACTTAAAAATTGCCCCCTTCTTTTCCCTCTATGTCCTTGGTATTTTTGTCCAACCAGAAATGAGTGAAGAGAGGGGGACAATTCGGGCGAGACACAGGGGGCAGAGGTTCTCTCTGTAGTTTGGAGAAAAGGCAGAGTGTCACCAGAAAGCTCTTTCCTTATCAGACCTCTCCTTTGTACTGGAAAGGTCTTTCTCCTCTGAGGCAGGTCCATGTACACAGGGAGAGGTTAGAGATCATGGACAATCTCCCAGCATGTGTGTGTGTGTGTGTGTGTGTGTGTGTGTGTGTGTGTGTGTGTGTGTGTGTGTGTGTGTGTGTGTGTGTGTGTGTGTGTTTGTGTATTGAAGCCTGAGCCTGCTCTCCTCTGTGTATATCAAGTGTTTGCATGATTGTGCTGTCCGTGTCCGGTTGAGGGAACCTCATCAAATTTTGCTCCGAAAAAAGTTGAGTCCATGCTGACCACTTCCCGGATGTTGTTCACTTTGTCCTCACTCTGTGTAAGAGAACACTCTCGTTTCACTGGCAAAATACTGCAGTGTCCCTTCCAGGATCTGCAGATGCAGTATTTTTGGTTTAAAAAAAAACAAAAAACAAAAAACAGACAGCATTGTTTTGTGCTGTGGTAGACGCAGGTAGTTTTTTTCTTACAGCAAGTTCACCTGGGCGGGAGGCTCTCTAGAGGCTCATTAAGCTTTGCTGAGACAAAGAGATACGCTGGAATTTAAAGTAAAGTACAAAAACCTTTCCCTGTATTTCTTTGGTCTCCAGTCGCACTTTAATCCTGTAGATGGGGCTGTTTCTCTATCAGGTTCTAGAGACTGTCCTCTAGATGGTCTAATTCAAAAATTCTCCCATGCCTCATCCTCTTGTTGCTTATGAATAGCCATATAACTCTGGGGAGGCATGTATTATGTGTGCTTCTTGTCAATAGCTGAATTGGATTAGGCATAACTCCACTGTGTGCATATAGTAAACATATTGCTATAGGTCTTCACTTGGAAATTGCTACACATAAACCAGTAACAATGTGTTTGCAGAGTCAGGCTCAGACACACACACACACACACACACTGAACATCTCTTGGTCTTTGACAAAGAGAACGTATTGTTTCTATTGATTTATCATCATTTGCCCACCTCAGAGATATTAAGACCATAAAACAATAAAGGAGGAGTGAAATACTCCTGGGTAACCGCTGAACAAATATGAATTACACATTTCTGGTCATGTCTGTTGGTGGAGAGCGTTTTAAGAGCAATAGAGCTGAAGAGAATGAAAATATCTGTATTTAACACATTTCTGTAGCTCAAGTGATTCTCTTGTGCAGAGCTGCCTAACCTCTGAGACACTGAACTTGCTGTTGAAGCCTCCTCATGAGCTTTCACATTCTGTTGTTAAGTTAAATGCGGTTAAAGTAGCTTAAATTTCCATCTTCCCTTTAAAATATGTTTGAGAATAAGACACACTTATTACCTGTAACACCATCCTCCTTTCAAAGACTATTCTGCTTTTGTCTGATCAGCTCGACAGTGCTTGGCCATCACAAATTTGAGGATTTTAATGACGGTAGACAGAGGGGAAATAATAGACTGAGGTCACCGCTGATTGAGATTGTTAGGCACAGAGTCTGAAATGTCTGCTTTTTGGTTCTATTCATTCACACTTACTGATGTGGTAATCAATTAGTTTAATGTTGCATATAGGTTAAATGGGGTGCTGCCCAATGTCCTTATTAGCAAATAGCTACTTGTTCCTCTAGTGTTTTTGTAAGGAAGGCAGACAGTTTTTCTCTCTAATTCTTTTGGAAACTCTCAGTAATTGTTAGGTCTGTGTAGAGTTTAAGCCACAGGCAGGGTTGGCTGATCAGTAGAACTGGACTTTAAGTTTCCCTCTACACAGTTTGTGCAGTCTGCTGCAGGGATCACTTGGATATTACTATCTTTTTTATGCTTGACTGCCGAACAGGGAATTTTCTCCCCAATACTGCAAAATCATGGGTAGGGATTAATGGTCCTGCGTAAGGAAATTACAGCAGCATCCTTCTCAGAAATCTCACTAGAAAAACACTCATAAAACATGTAGCATGCTGGCTTGCAGAATAACTCTGACAATTGCAATCATCTGGGGTTTGATCGTTTGGTCCAAATCTTTGGCCCAGACTTTCATGATCCCCAGAAGATGAATCCTTAGACTCTTGACTTTCTTGTAGAATCACTGGAAACTCAAAAATGATACTCTGTCCATTAAAATACACAAGTAACGAACTGGAACAGATTAACTTTTCATGGTTTCCATAGGGTGAATTTGTTTGACTTAAGTTGAAATCTGAATTACCATTGGCTTTGAATATAAGGTTTGCAAGAATGCTGGATAAATTGCCATGAAATCCGGTACAGACATTAATGGCCTCATGATGAATTCATTCAAGTTATCATGAAGTACAGTCATCACATCAAACTGTTAATTTGTCTATTTATTTGTTTTATGACATAAAATACTCCCACAAGCTTTAAATGTACTCTAAAAGGTTGGTGCTTATCATTAAACTGTTAGCCATGCTTAAGTTCTAACATAAGCTGTAGAAACTGTTCCTGGTAGACCATGGCATGTTAACTGTCAATTGTGAGCATGTTAGCATGCAAATGTTAGCATTTAGCTTGACAAAGCTGCTGTGCCTCGTGAAGCTCCTAGCAAGGCGTTTGACTCTTAGTCTTCTCTGAGCTTTGTAATGAAGATGGAGCCCAGCTATAAAACAATTTAAAAGTCTAAGAATCTAAGTGTAGCTTTTAAAAAAATATGGAAATTGAGATGATGCATGAAAACACTCGCATGCACACACAAACAAAACTGAATAACATCGATCTGTGTTAAGCTTTGATCTGTGTGTGAGAGCATGCCATGGTCGATCGATAACTTTAATTCAGCCTCCAGTGTGTGTTTGCACGATTCTGTCTCCCATGCCTTTCACTCCTTTACACTTTTCAACCATACGCGCGAACACACACACACACAAAAACATATTCTCCCCTTTGTCAACCACTCACAGACAGAATTAAACACACACACATACACAGCAACGTGATTAGGTGAACCGCAGGGGTTAGGCCTAATGACAAACAAACTCAGCGTGTGCACAAACACCTCTGCTTCTCAGATGAAATATAGATTTTCCTCTGTTCCAAAAGCTGATGGGTATTAGGTGAAGGCATGTATGTGTGTGTGTGAGATGTGTTGGTGTGTTTGTGCGAGCGTAATCCTGTTCTCCAGATTGTTTCTACGGAAAGAGGAGGCACCAGGGAGAAGCATGTAAGTGAATGGACATTGCTTTGTTACTGTTAAAGACCCTCTCCAGGGAAACTGTGTGTTAAATAACTATGTGCTTTCTACTTGTGTGTGTGTCTGCGGTAATATGTGTTTCACAAACTTTAAAGGGCTACCATCTTATTCCAAGGGAAATGCATTGGTTTTGGTACCCATGGGAAGTTCTTCAAACTGAATCAAAATGTTCCCAAAACTGTGTGTGTGTTCAAATGTGTGATTAATTACATTCTTTGTTATACTTTGTTATATAACATATAGTCTAAAGCCAAAGCCCAGTTTGCCATAAAAAGGGCTCGAATCCAGCAGTAAATAAAGAAAAAGCCATTTGGCCTGATGCATAGGTGATATGAAAAGTATTCTTGTAATGTTCAAGGCACTCTGCTTCAATACATTCACAAGTTAGAGCTGCACAAAGCAATATGTTAGTAATAAAAGTGGATGGCAATTTATGTAATGTAGAAGGTTATACTTGAGGTGTCGAACTCGCAGAGAATTACCAAATGTTAAAGTTCCCCTAAGCTCTACTGAGAGTTTAAGCATTGTCAAGTCATTGTGTCCTCGTTTTCACAGCTTGCATTCTGACTTTAGTGAGTCTCAACTTATCTTATCAATTCAATCTTATCAAAAGGTAATCTGTTTTGAGTAAAGAGGTAAACCTGGTAAACCAGTGTACTATCTTGCATCAAACTTGGTAAGCAAGGTTAGCAGTGGAACATTAAGCAGCCATAGAGGTTTTCTCTCCGCAGCAGGTGGAGACAAATTAGTGACTATGAATCAATGTGTACAATAAACACCCATTTATTTAAACAGATTCAACATGCTTACTTTGAGGGTATTATAATTCTAAAAGCCTTAATTTGTTGTGCTGTATAGAGTGATTAAAACAGTTTGTATCATACTAACACCAACGTATCTATCTCAATTCAGTGGGCAGTTTTTACTGAAGGAATTAAATATAACATTAATGTGGAGCTGACGTTTGTAATACTTTGGCTAAACTGTCTTTTATTTAATATTTCTAAAATACTTAAAATATTAAGTTATAGTTTGATTTCTTTATCAAATCAAATGTATAAATCTGATGTCTTTATTGCTGTTTCATCTCCAAACTTTGCTTTTTAAAATTCATCACTTTACATTTCACCCACCTAATGATTTTATCATCAAAACCATGATTATTTTGCAAGCAAAGGGATTAAGATAAGTTAAAACTTTTATTATAATCCATAATCAGCTTTACTTTCATGCCAGCAATCACTTTGTAGCAGTCAATTTCAGCTCTCCCTAATGTGGGGGATCTTATTTTGGAATTAACTCTTAAACTGTTCCAAACCATCCAATATCAGTGTTGGGATGTGGGTCATTCTGCGTAATTGCGTGCTTGTGTTTTAACATGATCAGATAACTGTAGGTTAAGCAAAGTGGCTGTCTGGCACAGGCATTCTTGATTATCTTTATTTATCCCTCCCTCACTGCCTCCCACTGTTTTGATTCCCACTAACACACACACACACACATACACACACACACAAACACACACACACACACACACACTTACACACAACCCTCCTGCTAAAAAGCTAATCTTTTCGTGCTAATGAAAGGTATTGGGTTTCCTAACAGGCTTTTAAAGGAAGGTGATGGATTGAGGGATGGATGGATGGTGGGTGGGGAGAAGGGACACAGGGAGTGGAAGAAGTGAGAGGGAGGTGAGGTGTCAATAAGCACATCAACCTGATCCCTGGGAGGTGTGCATATGCCGCTAATGTATGCATTCACGCTCACACACGCGCGCGCGCACACACACACGCACGCACGCACACACACACACACACACACACACACACACACACACACACACACACACACGCGCGCCTTTAGTTGCTCATAAATCTCTGGGCAAAGCATAAAAGCAGGTCTTTTGGTGCCAATAAGCTGAGAGATAGATGGTGTTTGATGTCTCCACCTTGACCAGTGCTGTGATAAATGTCTGCGGGCTGGTATGCATGCACTTCAATGTATTACATCAGTTGGGAGCTGTCGCTGTGTGCAGATTGGTGCAGAACTACTGCTATTAAATGCATTTAATGTTGCAGAGAGGAATTCCTAATGTGATTCTTCTAATTATTTAGCACAAGTCCTTTGGAACAAACTGTACATACTAAATAGTGAAAACATGGTAATTAAGGATGACCGGTTGATGAGCTAGATTCTAAGATGAGTGAGAATAATGTTAGTCACACAAATGATAAATAACTGAATAATTGTAAGACCTTGGCTGGTATCCAAAGTCTTTAATTAATTTGAATGTTCAGACCTTGGATGGTGTCCAAAGCTGAAAATGATTTCTGTTCCTCACATGTTTCTAAACTTTTCCCTCTCCACTCTGTTCAGACCTCCAGGTGAAACAGTAAGAGGGGGGTGGGGTGGTCCTGGGATCCTGAGATCCTGAGCCCTGGTCCTCTCCTGCCCTTTCCCCCTTCCTAATCAGGCTGATAATCATTAGTTTCCCAGTCATATTAGCATGCCAGTAATGAGAGGGGTAAGTCAACCATTAGAATATGATCCATAATTCATTGTTGACTCCCGTTCATTACCCCAAACTCACTCGCATGAATAAGTTAAGTGTGTGTGTGTGTGTGTGTGTGTGTGTGTGTGTGTGTGTGTGTGTGTGTGTGTGTGTGTGTGTTTTTTGGCTCTGCATCTCTGTTTATCGTCTGGGGCACAGAGCAGTGTCAGGCTGCGATGGATTGTTTTTGCTGATGGAAATTTACATGACGGACTGTGTAATCTTCCCTTTTCTTTTTTTTTGTTTTGCTTATGCATTACGTAACTTCTGAATGACGCAAGCAACAACTTTAATTGGAAATATATGCAAGGGTGCATTACTGTGCATATGTTGAGGTGTGTTTGAGAGAGTGCGTCTCTGTTTCTCAATCCCTGTCTCTCTCCCTCATGAGTGAAGCAGACAGCTGTTATCAGTCGTTGACAGAATCCTCCCATCACCCCCCTCCTTCTGCTGTCAATCACATCACATTGTCACAGAGTCACTATTTAAATAGCCCCTTTTTCCCTCTGTTTACTCAGGAAATTTGTGCCTGCGCGTGATTGGGTGTACAAGAGTGTAATGTAAAAAAAACCCTGCCCTTGCTCCTCTCCCTGCTCTCCACACACTGCAGGTTGATTACTAAAGAAAAAAAAAACACCTTCATCAGATTCCTCACACTGTAAAATGACTCCCTCAATAAATAAATAGTTGTTAAAACCAGCTGGAACATCATTAATGTCCAGCTCCCAGCCGAAGGAAAGTTGCTTCAAGTGATTGTTTGTGTGTCTGCGTGTGTCTTTTGGCAACCTTCTAATGAGATGCCTGTGTTTCCCTCCATTAGTAGTTTATTAGATAGCCTGGGTCGCTGAGGTTTGTAAAATACTGTAGCTTAATTTAGCACATTTGGCACTGCGGGGGCAGAGGAGACTTAAGGCAGTATCAAGGGCATGGACATCTGTGTAGCTCGGAATATAAATTAGAGACGCTAGCAATAACAGGTGAGCCGTTGAGGAAAGCCGCCAGGCCCTTCAACAAAGTATTTACTTATTAAACTGTCTTAGAGGTGCTGATGACTCTGGATCTAATGATATCACTGTAATTTGAACCATCTGATAAATGCAACTTAATTTAATAGTTTGGCATTTTTAACTCTGCTGTGGACCAGAGATTACCAAAAGGTGACCTGAACAAATGTTCAGCAGCACAAAAACATTCTCGGCATCCTTCAGAAGCTATGGACGAGAAAGTATATGAAGTGATTTTTACAGGGAACAATTTATTGTTAATATTCTGTGGATGGAAGAAAGGTACACCTTGTTTTCTTTGTTCGTTTGACCTCAAACAGGCACATACACACAGTCTCACAACATCATTTATAGCTTGCTGGTAAGTGACGGATAGACCCATTTTCTCCATCGTTCATGTAACCTTTTCTGTCTGGGGCTATCAAAGGTCACTCCGTCAGGCCTGATTTACTGTAGGAGCAAAGTGCGCTCTCTCTCTGTGACTGCCCCTTCCCTTTACATTAGTCTGTCCTTCTATCTTAAGCCTCTATTAGACATGCACGGTATGTAATTCATAAATTCTCTGTCAATTTGTCATGATTGTGTCAAGTTTAGAAAGGACCCAGGGTCATTATTATATGAAAGTTACTTTGGCAGTCTGTCACTTAGGATACAGTTCTGTAACATTTTATACTTGGCTTAAGTGAGAGATAAGAGGTCACATTGCGCTTAAAGGTATGACCCAGATTACACTGTTCTCATGACAGACTGTACATGTGACGTTTGTAGCCTCGCTAACAGCATGGCTCAAGAGCAATGTCCATATTTAACATCAGTCACACACTCGATGCTTGTTCCAGACTGAAATATCTCAACAGCTGTTAACAGGTACATTCATGGTTCCCAGGGTATATCCTAATAACTTTGGTGATCCCCTCTGGCACCACAATTGTTGACAAATGTAGTTTGGTCTCAATAAACCACTCTCAATCTTAACCACTGTTGGGCTGGTGGATAGGTTTACAAGACTGCTATTATCAGGTCAAAATGTGTATTGGTCAGAAACTTTGGTTTATCTCAACATACGAACCTGCAAAACAATCCCAGCAGCCACAACTGTTTTTTATTGCTGATTGTAAAAAAACAAAAATGAATTACATAAAGCAATGTAAAAGTTTTTTTTAAAACCACCGGATCCAGGACAAAAGACAAAAATCAACATTTAAAGAACAGAAAATAAGGGTAGAATATGTGCAGAGAAGTTGAATTAGAGAACGTTTTAAAATAAATTACTTTTGCACGATATTGATTAATTTTCTTCCTTTCCATAGTAAAGTCTTGACTTCTTTTCAGAATCAAACGTTATGTTCCTGGACCAATGGTCACAGTGGTGGGGCCAGTGATCTTGTTGCTTTATGTATTGCTTCTTTAATTTGTTATCTTGTAAATTATAAATGAATTTCTACATTACATAGACACACTTTGATTTCCTTTTTCCTATCCGCTATTCTTTCATACTTTTCTCCTTTTTTCCCACATTACACTTTTCTGCACGTTTTTGTCTTTTCAGCTAATCCCCCTTAATCTTTCTTTCTAACTTTTGTCTCTTCTTTTCTACGTCGAGAACTTGTTGGGGTTTTATTTGGCAGAAAAAGCGGGAAGTGTGTACTCATCACTTTATCTGTCAGGAAGAATGATGGGTACAGTGCTGAACAGCATGAGGACCAGAGGGGAAACAGCTGAGGCAGAGAGAGGCAGAATCTAAAACCAAAACCCTTTCATCACTGTAATAGTTCCGTTTGTGAAGTGTGAGCTGGTTTGATGAATTCTACCGCGACACAATAACACAACTTTAGCGTCATTGTGTGGTTAAAGAGAAGAATAATGCTTGAGCTAAACTTTTCCAAAGCTCATTCATGCACAAAGCTGTACCATGCATTCTACCACACATGATGTCTGGGTATGTGGTGGGGGGGAGTAGTGTGTCCTTCCTGCTTTTGAGTTTTGTTACAGTCTTCCCTCATGTTGTGTTATTCTTGTTGGACTGATGGAAAGGCAAACATTTTAAAAAAAAGAAAGAAAAAAAATCTCACTGTCAAAGACCCTGGAGCTAAAATAATAAGTTTGATATTATATAACTGAAAAGAAAACCATCTGAGTGAAATAACTAGGTATGTGTGTGTGTGTTACAAAAAAAAAAGATAAAATTAGTTGTGGTTTTGTTTGATCTAAATACCTTTTGTTATTGACAAAACCATAACAGTATATCTGTTTTAAGTGACACAGGGAAATGCAAAAATCTCATCTCGTGTTGATGGAGAGCTGTTTGCACTCTGCGAGAATGGAGTGAAGTTAGATGGAGTCGATGGAGGAGAGGAATAAATTTGGCATTACTCATCCTTTGATGCCTCCGTCTCTCCATCTCTGGGTTGCATCGCCTCTTCTGATGTCATGCTTCTTTGCATCTCATCTGCATCCATTCATGTCTCATTTGTCTCTTTCGACTCCCCTCTCCGGTTTGAAGGCATATGTGTCCTTGGATTTTCTTCTTTATTACCTCATTGCATCATATTTCCTCTTAAGCTCTTTTTCGCTTTTCTTCATATTGCTCATCCGTCATTACTCACAGGGTGTGGCCAAGGCCTTTGGAGCTCTATATTGCTTTCTTTATTTTTGACGTGTCACATAAAAACCCTTTATTTGCAGGCCCCAGCTTACTGATCATATTGACATAATAGTCGGATCTTTACACATCGGTTTTGTGTCTTTTGTTTGTAGTTTATTCTATAATACAGGCAGATTTCTCTGTGGCTTTTTGTCGGGCATCATTAGTCGACAGTATGTGTGGGCAGAATGCGGAAGTGTGACTGTGCAGGGGCTAAGTGCTTTAAAGTTCATCATGCATGTGGGGTTGGATAGTACAATAAGAGAGTATTATACTCTCTTGTTAAGCCCTTCAGGGAGCAAACAAAAGCAACAATAGAGTACTTGTTAAGTCATTTATGTCTTCAAAGCTCTTACAGAGACTTGCATAAAATAACAGTCTCCAGCAGATTTCCTCTTTTGTTGTAAGTCGGGATAACGACAGTATGAACTGTGTAGGTTAGTGCTAACTTGTTGTGGTGATAGTTATATGTGCTCTGTGTTTAACCCCTGTTCATTAAAGGGATGCATGTGACATTATTAAAGAGCCCAGCTACTTACAAACCTCTGTACTCTCTCTCTCTCCCTCCCTATGAATTATGATCCCTCATGGGTTGAAGTAAGTCTTTGAAAAGGCAATACTGCAGAAACGCTATAATACACCATTTAGTCTTGATACATTTGCACGTAATCTATGAGACTGTTTAATGTGAGACCTGTCTCATAAATAACTATCAATACTTCTGTTCATTGGAATTATTATTGCACTGAGTGTTTCATGTCAGCATACTACCTCTGCCAAGGCAATCCACGAGGCAGAGAAGGACAATATGTCACTCCAGTCTTCTTTACAGCTCCATCTCCTGAGACTCAATGTCCTCGAATGAACATCAAAACAAGATGCACAAAAAGTGTGAACATTCATTTTATTCTCCTTGAAAGGAGGCATATTGTTACAGATGTTACAGTTTGACATTGAAATAATGCTGTGGGAAGGTTATGCTTTTCAATAAGTAAATATTAACAAGCCTTCTCTCATTCAACTTGGCAAGCAAAATATTATTCTAAACTCAAAACTCCCACTTTTAAATAGTATCTTCAAACTTTATTTTAAACTGGTTTATAGCATTTGTATTGTTGTACATGTCTTTTAATGTATCCTCATATCGTGTTATGGGGTTTTATGTAACTGAATGTTGTACATTTTAATCTGTTTGTTTACACAAAGGCCCAACTGGGGACACAAGTTGAAAATTAGCAATAGCTATATACTCTTTATGCAGCACATCAGTTTCATGCATTGTATTGAAAATAAATTGCATTGTCCCTATTAAATAAATAAATTCAAACCAAAATGTTTGGTTCCTTCTTTCAGGGGAGGTAAAATTGTGCTCCTCTTTGGGATGCAGTATGTTTCATACAACATGCTTTTTGTATCATTACCTTCTGATATTTGTTGTTTGTGTGCATTATTTCTATTGGTTTAGATTGAATATATTTACTCCAAAATGTATTTTACAGACATTGCTTAGCCAAGTTGAGCCTCTGTACAACGCAAATCACAATAATGGCAGCAGCCACAGGAGTGGGGCTTCATTACAATGGAAATAATTGATTTCAGGATTTTCTGAATCAATACTGAATTGGGAGAAAATGCATAGATGGCATTTTTTCTCAGCCCTGGCATCTAGCCTCTCAACACCTTTCCAAAATTGGAACAAGCAGGGCTGTTTCAGTTTACAGTTTTTGTAATTTACAATCTGAAAGTCATACCCACTTAATGCAGCAGTTTGCCACGTGGGTATACAATCCTAGGCAAAACTAAAACCCATCTTTTCTACAATTGCTTCAGCCAATTACTGTGTTTGAAGCGATCCATCGACATGAATGACTTTCACCAAAGCTGAGCGCCTGTGTCAACTGACGCCGTTTTTTGTGCTGGCAGCGTACTCATTGGCGCTTGCTGTTGCTAGGTTATGAAAGTTGTCCCGAGGCACTTTTGTTTCCATTTTAATCACTGTTAGGTCTGTTTGTATTTGCTCTGTATGCTTGAAATTCGATTTAATCTATGTATATTTTACAAAGACAATGAAAAATAATAGTGTCCTGGTATTAGCAGCAGTTCTAGACTTGGAAATCGTAACTTAATGAGTCTGGATGCATTACTGTAGTTGGCTGTGCGAGAAAAAAATAACATTACTTTCTCCCTGGCTATTGTTTTTTTGACAAAGTTTATATCCCACCTCTTTCTGATATTGATTGGTTGGTGAGGGAGAAGTGACAGCGATGAGCACGGCCATGTTCCAATAACTGAACTGTTTTGAACTGGAACACTGCCAGCACATCCGAAGCCTTAATTAACCTGTACTGCTGGCCAGCATAAAATAATGTATTTTGTTGAAAGAATCCCTGACAAACAAAGGATTAAGGAATGTAAAGCTGGATGTAAGCTGTGTTCTGAATGACAAATGTAGAGGTGATGGGAAGTCTTCAAAAGGAATCTTTGTCTTGGCTTAAGGTTTTTATGTTGTAGCACAAATTAAATCATCCCTTCTGTTTTCTGTCTGTGCTTCTCAAAATGGCTCACAAGCTTTATTAAGTCAATACTGTCTCAGATTTCTCCCTCAGTTACTCTTACATCACATTATGTACACATTCCGATAAGGTTTTTAGTAACGTTGGTTTGGTTCAAAGTACATTTCATTTTGACTGGGTTTTTACATTTTGTTCTTCTTTTTTTTAACCTATGGATTAGAATCTTTATACTGGAGGTTAGATACCATTGCCTGTTCAGGAAATGCAAACAGAGATATGTCCAACACAGCTTGAGGTGACTTCTCCCTCTCCATCTCACTCTCACACTGTTGCTTCAAGGTCAGTCTTTTTGTCAAGACATCTCTGTTTGTCTCTGCCTTCTATTTTCCTCTCAGGCGCTTCCCCTCTTCTCTCTTTCTCTCTGTTCCCGCCTCAGATCAATGAGCTGGATGACTAGAGTAAATCTTAATGGTCATGGTGTGTGTGACAAAGTTTAGATGTAGTGTTTGTGTGT